>NC_068359.1:80586953-80669453 GCF_020536995.1 Dreissena polymorpha
ATGTATGTTTAAGTTTAGATTAAACGGTTTTTTTTTACATTTCCATGTATAAGCAGGGATTTAGTGACCATTTTCTGATTGGTGTATGTTTAAGCTAAGACTTTACAACATGTTTTCTAGGTGGTTTATGCTAAAGCTAAGACTAGGTAAAACGTGTTCTAATTGGCGTATGTTTAAGCTTAGACTTAGTGAAATGTGTTCTAATTGGCGTACGTTTAAGCTTAGACTTAGTGAAATGTGTTCTAATTGGCGTATGTTAAAGCTTAGACTTAGTGAAATGTGTTCTAATTGGCGTATGTTAAAGCTTAGACTTAGTGAAATGTGTTCTAATTTGCGTATGTTTAAGCTTAGACTTAGTGAAATGTGTTCTTATTAGCGTATGTTAAAGTTGAGCCTTAGTTACGCGTTTTCTAATTGGCGCTAAGCTAAGACTAGGTAAAACGTGATCTAATTGAAGTAAGTTTAAGCGTGTATGCGTTAGTTGCGGGTGAGAATTTTAATTTTAAGCTCTCAATGGGTTGTCTGATTTAGCAGTGAGTGAGCATTATATATATTAGCTTTTAGTGAGAAATTGAAGTTTTAACCGTGTATGAGAAATTAGCCATGGTACCAGGACCGTCATACATTATAATGCATTAACAAGTGCGTAAATAGATTGTTAGTCAGACTAAAATGTATGCTGTATATGTCCATATCAGTTATTGATGAACTTACACGTGCATATTTTTATTCTGATCAGTTTTTACTTCATAATGTTGACATATTAATCTTTCTCTCAAGATCGTCCAAAGTTTCTTAAGTACTGTTCCCTGGCAAAGAACATGTGAAAATCCCCACTAATGTAAATGATACATGGTTAATCGCCGTTAACCAGAACAACCTTTAGTTATGTTAGTTATTTGTTTTGAATACATGGGTCGTGTTCTAAGAAAACTGGGCATAATGCATGTGCATAAAGTGTCGTCCCAGATTAGCCTGTGCAGTCCGCACAGGCTAATCAGGGACGACACTTTACGTTTAAATGACATTGTTCGTTTAAATGAAGTCTCTTCTTAGCCAAAATCCAATTAAGGCGGAAAGTGTCGTCCCTAACTAGCCTGTGCGGACTGCACAGGCTAAACTAGGACGACACTTTACGCACATGCATTATGCCCAGTTTTCTCAGAACACGACTTATTTATTCATCGAGTTTCTCATTGCCTATGACGACACCGCATGCGCAAATACTAAAAGCAGATTAGTTAAATATATAAAAATGAATATAAATCTTATAAAATTAGAACGATTATTCGAATAGGCATTCAATTTACAGAGGGAATAGTTTTTATTGCCCGATGAAATTACAGATCCCGTCGTAATTACATAAGATAATATCATTTGATAATAACTGTATGTAGTTCTAAAAAATTATGAGCTTGCTATCCCTGATTGTTGATACTTCAAAGCATTCTTAGTTCAAAATAAGTATATGTTGAGTAAATAAGATTAATTTTAATGACAATTTGTTATAAACATATGAAAAACATGTATAAAGATACGTAGACAAATATGACTGACTTTTAACATTTTTTGTACATGCTAGTTTTGTTATTTCTGTTATATACAACTCATAATTATATGTTTAGTTCGTTGAACAAAAAATCTCTTTATATATATCGTGTTCGTTTGCTTATAAATAATAACAAACTTTAATACATAGGTTTAAACTAACCCCGTTATGGCACGAAACTAGTCCAAGCAATAGTGTTACTTCGAAAACTAATTTATTTTAACAACATGTACTCCTAAATTTTTGTCGCCAAGGTTTATTCAAAATCAAATAATTACGTTTAAATGTTTAAATATATTAACGCTTGGTCATATTACAACTCCCGCTGAACTACGTTACAATGAGAGGTGCGTCTGTACGACAACGCGATACGGCGTCATAACTACAACGGTTACAGCGTCTTGACAGTTATAGACATACACACGCATTTATACAGGTTAATTCTTTGTTTAAACTTACACGTGAAACGGGATATGGCATTTATTTTCATTTATTAATGTTTCTTTACTCGCTACCTAAGCTATCGAGACATTTATTTAGCGTGAAATCATGATAAAAGAAAGAAGTTCAAGCTCAAAACATAAAAAATCCTAAAAAATTCGTTGTTGCTGGCTTTCAGTTTCTGTCACGGTGATTATTTGCAATGATTTGTATCAAGGTCACTCTTTTACAAACATGTGATGCCAATGTGTATACTATTATTGGTGATTTCTATCCGATTTTGCAAAAAAAGTTGTAGCATGTCAACTCCGTGTTCATGTTACGTTATCTTCTCTTATGACTAAGACATGTTACGGTGTCTTCTTTACAGCGTTACAGCGCCTGCAGGAAGTCAAATTTACAACCATGGAGATTTTGTTCCACGAGAGTAGCATTTTTAATTACCTAAATTACTGTAAAGAATTTAACAGGAATAAAGAAAATAGTTCGCACATCGAAAGTGGGGAATTCAATAACATATTAAGGTCATTTAAAAGCAAGACTTCATTTGGGTAATATTTATTTGTATTTCTTTATGGCGATTTTGTTAATCAATCAGTAATACAATTTTTAATGATTTGGTACATTTATTTTTGGACAAAATAATAGTAAATATATTTAATTAAAGACTGAATTAATCTTAGAATCGCAAATTCATTAATATTTGTTTATGTTTTTTTTAAATAATTCAGTACTACAATATTTTACAAGACTTTAAACATTTGTTAAAAGCATTAATCTTAATAAAAGATCTTCTATTAATTCAGTCTTTAAATCAACATGTATTAGTATATTTTTTTAATAAATGCACCAAATCTTTAAAAATGTTAGCATTGATTTATTTAAATCGTAAATTTACTTTCAATAAAGTTACATTTTAAATTCAATCTACATTTTTTGGTTTGGTACCTAAATAATTCTTTTAAAAAAGTTCAGTGGTAGCTCATTCATGCCCCCTTTACTGTAGGCATTGCATTAATTAATCAATTAAAAATTAATCACCAGTTTGCAAATATATGCCCTGATGTAAGACAATAATAGGTGGCATTAAGACCTCATTGTAAGTATATCTCTATAAAGATCCATTTTACCGAACCCTCCACAACATTCACTATATTAATATAATTTATCGAACTTGCTATTTACCGAAACATTTAGTACCCGTCGATACTATACCGTAACCTTAAACATTTTGTAGTAAATGCACTGTAACACTCTGTAAGACGCCGTAACATTTTAATTCATCAAAATTTATCTCATTACACTTACATGCAGTTAATTTTGAGACAGATCTTGATAAGATTGATTCAATATTCTTTCTTGCTAACGTTTGTTTGCATTTTCTTCTGTTAAATGTCAGACTTTGAATTATATTCTAATAATTTTATGAGTTGTCTATACAGGTCTGTAAAACTTCCATTTTTTCGAGTACATAGGAATAAATTACATGGCAAGCTGTGAAAGAGGAACACAATATCCGTGTTTAAATTAACATTGGCTTACAAATACAACTATTCAAAATTACCGATATTATCATTTATTTTAACAACGCTCCGTATCGTCAACAAACTGTGGAAAGACGCCGTAACCTTTGTAGTTATGACGCCGTATCGCGTTGTCGTACAGACGCACCTCTCATTGTAACGTAGTTCAGTAGGAGTGATTACAATCAAAAACAAAAACATGCAGGTATCTATTATCGCTTTGGAACTCGTGACTTGTATCTATACGCACATTATGTTGATATTGTCGTCGTTTTTAAAATAATTACTTTATTTATAAGCAAAAATAATATTCATAAACTTTTGCTGCATATGAACGGCGTGAACTAACATGCAACGAACGGGGAGGCCGCCATCGAAAAAATAATATTGGCATGTATCGATTTACATAATCAGCATTGATTTCCATTAAATTCTTTTTTTAAGGAAATATCAAACTGTTCAATTTTACGAAATAAACTTATACAAGTATTATGATTAATATGACAATAATAATAATAATATTTCGCGCGATGCAGTGCTATACTTATTCGTTTTTGAATATAATTTGTTGTTTGAGAAAATGTGATGGCTGAAAAATTGAAACTATGGGCAGGTCTATGAAAGAAAATGCCCACCACAACACTTGTTCAATAGGTACGTATATAAGGTCGCCGTGGTGTAATGGATATGGTGTCCGCCTAGCGACCGGGAGGTCACGGGTTCGATCCCCGCTGTGGGAGCGTTCTTTCGATCTCCCATATAGACACCAAGTACTGGTTCTAGGCTCAGGAAACGGACTCGAGAGCATTTCAAATAAGTAGGAATTACTTTCTATGCAATCGAGCTAAAATAAATAGGTTTAAACTAAACTAAATAAATCCGTATGGACGGATATAAAATACCTTACTCACGAGTGTGCATACATGCGTGCGATAACATGTAATTAAAATAGGCAAAGGGAAAAATGTTAAAATACAGTACGTGTTTTTCGTAATTTCTGTTTTATTCCGCTCTTTCGTTTCCAACACAAGATATAACTGGTAAATGTTTTAATGGCGTAATGCACCCCAATTACAGAGATCGTTTGTGTTTCCTTGGAAATAGATTTGTTTCTTTTAACCGCCTTATATCTGCGATTCCAAGTAAATAAATCTACTAAAAAGGTCTGTTTGTTGTAAAGTACCGCGTTTGTTTATCAGTTCGCTCAGATTCCCCCATTCGCCGCAATAAATTATTTGAATTAAGAATCTTGCCCTCTTGAATAATACACGTTAACATATACCCACATATTAAACCTAGTGCTTTCGAATTTGATCATCCGCATATCGTGTACTTAAGAAAGAGAACATAAATCTCCCTTTTGTTATTTAAGACTTAATCTAAGTATATCATCTATGGACAGCACGCCGTTCTATTGACATTGACAAAAGATACAAAATACAATGTCTTAAGGACATCAAACATTTATCTTATCATGAATCTAACTGTTTCGTTACTGCGTGGGTATTATGTTTTAAGTGACTCGTTCACGGATGTTTTTTATTAAGAACATTTTAAAAAAGTAAATAAGCGTCTACACATTAAAAACATAAACAACAAAACAAACTTTTTAACTAGCAATACATAAAAAAACTTAAAACTACTAAAAAAACGCATACAAATGAATACAACGCATTTGAAATATAAATGAAATTCTAGTTATAACCAAATAATAAAAAATGTCTCCACTTTAGATTGCTGAAAGTTTATATATAGAATCTGAAACATATCTCTGAGCGATATCTGAGAGAAATATCAGAATGAAAATAATATATGAATGTGTATATAAAACTTAAAATAGGTTGAGCCGCAATATAATCTTTTTTATTGTAACGCGTTTCACACGCTTAGTATGGGTAACCTTTTCAACTGACAATAACCTGTAAGCAAAATGTATTTTAATCAATTAATTATCAAGGGTGACCGTTTGAACTGGCAATAACACTGTAAGCAAAATGTATTAAATATATGTGTATACATGTTATATTGTTATACATGTATTATGATTAATATGACAATAATAATTATAATATTTCGCGCGATGCAGTGCTGTACTTATTCGTTTTTTAATAAAATTTATAGTTTGAGAAAATGCGATGACTTAAAAATTTGAAACTGTGGTCAGGTCTATGAAAGCAAATGCGCACCACAACACTTGTTAAATAAGTACGTGTATTACTGTATTGAAATATGAGTCGCGTTCTGAGAAAACTGGGTTAAATGCATGTGCGTAAAGTGTCGTCCCAGATTAGACTGTGCAGTCCGCACAGGCTAATCAGGGACGACACTTTCCGACTAAATTGGATTTTTTCTAAGAAGAGACTTCATTTGAACGAAAAATGTCATAAAAGCGAAAAGTGTCGTCCCTGATTAGCCTGTGCGGACTGCACAGGCTAATCTGGGACGACACTTTACGCACATGCATTATGTCCTGTTTATTCAAAACGCGACTCATATAGTAATTAGCACTCGCATTTTAATATCTTTTTTAACTCTGTCTTAAATTTCTCGTCCATGGTCGCGTAAATAAAAGGGTTGACGAGATTGTTAAGAAGGAATGAATAGAACACAATCTGATACAAATTGTCCTTGGGCAAGGTGTCCTCGTCCTCCTTGCTTACAAACATGCTCCACAACATCAGGGTCAAGTGCGGGAGATAACTGATCACGAACGCGATGGTAACGAACGTCAACATCTTCGTTATGCGTAACGTCTGACGTCCTGATGACGTCGAAGACGATAAACGCTTCATCACCTTGCTCGCCCATTTGGACGATTTCTCCCGAAGCCGAGATTTCGATTTCTTGCTTCCGTCGCTCGTGTTTGAGTCAATGCTGTTTTGAACAATGAGTTGTCCTCTTAATTCCATAGCACGTGATGCACGGGGCGGCTGCAGTTGTGCGCCATTTTGGGGCGGGAACTGAGAATCGCTTTCAATAATATCGTCATCGCTTTTCTCGAGGGAATGGTCCGTCCTACTGTTACACTGTTCGGTTTCCTTCTTTTTAATGCGCTTGGTGATACGGTCTTTGCCCATCTTCGACACTGTTCTGGCGATTCGTATATAGCTCACCGCCATAATCGCCGTGGAAAGGAAAGCTAAGGCTAGGAGGTATACGTTGAAGTATTTCGGCCATTCGGTCTCGCTGAAATGGTCGGTGATAAAACACTTTGTTCCTGTGGCGTTTTTATAACCAGTTGAAATAGTTTTGTTTCCATACAGCACAAGCGCCGGACTAGACGATATAGACGATATGCCGAAAACCACCACGTATATAGCCCGCTTCGCCATCGGGACCGTAAACTGGGTTTTAAATGGCGTGCAGATTTTGCGGCATCTTTCTATAGCAATCAAAACCAGGGTAAGACTCGATGCGACGCACGTGTAATAGAGGACAAACCGGAATATTTTGCACGAGATTGCGTCATGGTAGTGAAAGGCAAAGAATGACTCCGATATAATCCAAGGGGCTCCAACAGCGCAGGCCAGAAGGTCATAAATGGCGAGCGTGAGAATAAAACATCTATGCGTCGAAGATGTAAATCGAAAATAAAATATTATTAACACCAGAATATTACCAATTACGCCGATGATCATAATAAGCACTAGATACACAATCGAACCCACCAAAGTCCGAGCTTTTTCGCGACTTAGATCTGCGTCCGTCCAGTTTTTACTGTCGTCTAAACCTGACACGGGCGAGTACATTTATGCCCTTTTAATATTCAAACGTTCAGTACAGTGAATAATCCGTTAATTTGAAACACGAACACGAACTAGTATCCCAGGATTTCGAACACAGTACCCGATCAGTTCCGATGGTTAAAATATTAGCAACTATTCACAGCACAGCGTAAAACTACATTAATAATTCATCCAATACTTGAGTATAACTTCCGTAGTCCAACGCTACCGGTCACAACGCGATATATCAAGTGGTTTCTATTCTACCAAATCTAACCTAATACTTATGATATGTCGGGAAATGACATGCCATCTCTGACGTGCGTGTATCAACAAATACATCAGTGTTCATCGGTCAGGCGTCTGGATTAATCTGACGCGCGAACTTTTGCTCTTTTGTAGTTATATCAGACGCTGTGTTAGTACGGGTTACGGCGGCTTTTCCTCTGATTTCACCGATAATTAGCCTAAGCGCAAGGCAGTCGATCTTTTGCAATATGATAGAGGGGATTTACTTGTGATTATCATATTGTTACAATACACGACCTTGTGGACTCGAGTACACATCATCAACTATTAAAACTAAATGAAACAAGAAATATCTTTAAAAAAGATATACGGCGTAAATAGTTTAATGAATGAGATCAAGTATAGCGAATGTCTTTTTCTGTGCAGTTCTTAGCTGCATCACACGCAGTACGGGATGTTACTGGGAGTTTTCGCGGCTTATTTAAGAAATAATTCGTGTACGTTATAGTTTGTTGTCGAATAACCCACGGCCGGAAGTTTAGATGCGTAGGGATTAAATCACGAGTGCGAAGCACGAGTGATTTGAAACCACGCATCTAAACTTCCGGCCGTGGGTTATTCGACCACAAACTATAACGTACACGAATTATTTCGATTCTAACACGATTTTTACTAAAGATTTATAGAATGTATCTTATTTTTCTTGCATACTATTTTATGTGAAGCTCCGCCCATAAAAATAGCTTTCGGCTGTTCTGTCGATCAGATCTCCGCCCTCAATAACAGCCAAACTGGATGGAAAAAAACCCATTTCATTTCTCACGTTTGGTTAACTAAGAACAACAACTTGCGTAAACTATTATGTTTTCATTGTACTCTTTAAATTAACGCAAGAGTGTTGAATCTACAAGACAACAACTCCGATTCGAACTTCAGCCATTTCAGTATCGAAGCAGCAGACGAACACCGTGGGAAATTGGGTCAAGTTTACGCATTTCTGTTCATAGCGTAGTATTTTGTCACGTGACTTTCATTCATAAAATACCGGATTATTACGCTGGTGGAAAATGTATCGGCATGTTTTGTTTAGCTACAGCGCGTGCTTTCGGTGTATAAGCTCCGCCCATAAGTTATTGCAGAATAACCCACGCTTGATTTCCTTCTTTGTCTATAGAAAACAAGTCACGTGCCGTGTTAGAATTTACATTATAACATATTGCTGGTCATAAACCTATAGATACAAAACAGAAAACCAAAAGAAGAATGGAAGTGAAATTTAAACATATGAGTCAACCGGCCACACGAGAAGTATCCGTATTTATAGGCACGTTCTTCGAACAAACCTGTTTTAGTGGTTTGTCGGGCATTGCTATTTGATTCGATTATTAACAGTATCAATTATCATCGTGCTAATGCTTAAAGTGATATTATGGGCATTTTGCACTGTTGAATTGAGCTGAAAAGAATTAACAGGTCAAAAAAGTTAGTTAAAATGTGGTTACTGATTAATTATCTGCAACTCACCTTGCTACCAGTTGTTTATAAAAATATATTTTATATTCGATATTATTACGTGACCCACCCAGTCCTGTAAGCTGAAATGATCCGTAAAACAATTTCGTGTCTTTGTGTCGTATGAACAAATCTGCACTAAAACTAAATTTAGGTTCAACTCGTAAACGCATGATCAGTTGTCAAACGAAAGTACGGTTGATATTCAAATGCATTATTTTTCTCTTTCTGGTATATTGTTTTAGTATGATGATGCTGCATTAATTAATATAAGTGTATATGAAGTAGAAACATCAAAAATAATCAACGGTTGCGATAGACACCTATAAACTGTTACATGCTCATAATATCACTTTAGTACATTAGGCAATATGGACGAATAATTATTGTTTAATTATCAACAATAATATTTATCATTGTATTGTTGAAAACACACTAAGAATCTATTATTTACATACCATAATTATATTGCTGAATATCTTCATTTAACATATTTCTGGTCTAAAGAAAATTCCAGGTCACCTAGTTCACGGATAGCGTCTTTATTATATAACGATTATTTTACTGGCCGCCAACTCCGGTGATGACCTGTATATAAACTCTGAATGACCGCAATTTGACCCGATATACCTCGCGGGTTGAAATGCAATGCTTTAAAGTGAGGCCTCGCTTCCATTGCTCTTTATACTTTTACATGCTAACATGTTGACAGGAATAAGGAAGTAAGTACTAAATATGAGAACATAGCCTTTTAAGTATAAAGGCTCTTGCGCTGGTAATACTCTGAAAATAAAAGGTGTACGCACAAACTGTATTGATGTCGAGAATTGAGTGTAAAACTGTTCTATCTATTAAGCCTTTTCATTCGAGATAAAATTGTTTCATACAGTAAAACAGTGTTACAAAGACGCGGATATGTTTCCAATGTTCTGGTGGTATACTCAAATCAGCCAATGGAATAAATGAAGTGTATTCATTCGTACCTAGCCGCGGGAAATTTTATTGGAATTTTATTGGACACTTACAAAGGTCAGGCTAAGGTGAAAAGCTGGCTTAAGACAGCTTACGCCGAAAAATACTGTACTAATTGGAAAAAAGTGTGTACAATTTATGCTATTACAGTGCGTACGTACATTAACATGTTGATAAAAGTTCATCCTATCTCGAACGCTTAAATTTCACGTTGTGAAACAACTAACAAACAGTTGTTAATAAATTATACTTCTTGTATAATTAAAAATGGCCTATTGATATTTTTATGTTAGCACAATATTTTCACTTCCTGTGTTTATTGACAAAACATTCAGTTGTGGATGCTTAAACTATATGGTTTATTCCAAATAATAGAATGGCAGCATATAAGTCGACCTTTATTTGGTCGGTAAATTGGCATTTAATTACTTACCGACTGCTGTTTTCAATAGATATATCTATTGAATCTATATTCAATAGATCTAAACGGTCGCGGCAGATATTGTGATTTAATCATTGCATATTTGGAATGAATGATGTATAGATAATAGTTGGCCTGAATACTGAAATCTCTCGCCAAAGGCTTTAAGTATCGATATCCGTTTTAACAGAAATAGCAAATGCGTATTTGACAGAGAATACGAGACCAATAGCTTTTGCATTTATTAAAAAAAAAATTAATGGGCCTGTTCACGATTTGGTAAATTGACAAAATTAAAAAAAGTTCGCAAAATTTCGTTTTAGTTATGATATTTGTGAGGACACAGATATACTGAACATTTACCATGTTCTAAAATATTCACTATATGCATCTTTTGACGATTTAAAAACCAGAATATTATAAAGCGTTGCAACGCGAAACCAGAATAATTTGGAGAGTTCTGTTGTTGTCGTTATTTTTTTTGTGAAACTACGAGGATTGCTTATATAAGGTAGAAAATACATGCATCATGGTATGAGCACGGATGGCCTAAGCGGTTTATTTTTACTCCAGGATTCCAGCGGTCAGTGGTTCCAGCCCAGTTGAGGGTTACTTTTTTTTTTTTTTTTTTTTAATTGTAATCTTGTATCTTTACTAGAGCTTTTTAGATCTCATATTTACATTTATCAATATTAAGCATTTAATGACAAACTTCAATACATGCCAAAATCTGTGAAAAGGCCCCTTTAAGACAAACAAAAAAAGCTCTACTATACGTGGTAAGAAACATAGAAGTGTTTTTAAATGTACAATCGAGCACATTTAGTTAACACTTTAACGAATGAGTCGAAGTTGGTTATGAAGTTTACAAAACACGGACATTGCCTTAATTGGCATGAATCAAATGTATAGATTTTTTTTTATTAGAAATGGCTGAGACGTATACAAAGAGGTTGTCAAATTAACGATCTTGTATTTATTACATATGCAATCAGTTATGCAATAGTTACTTTATGTATCTAAAGTTGAATTATGTGCATTTATATATATAAATGTATATATATATGATGTTTTTCCTAGAAATACAAATAAAATATCCATCCATCCATTCATCCATCGATCCATCCATCCATCGATCCATCCATCCATCGATCCATTCATCCATCCATCCATCCATCCATCAATCTTTCTATCTATCTATCTTTTGATACTTTTTGGATTGCTATGTTGATATCAATAATATAAATCGAAGGATTGACGAGTAAAGGGCAAAATAAATCAACGGGGATATTAATACGTTTATTTATAAAGTAAAAAAAAAGAAGTAACAAACGCTAGAAAGTCATCGAATGTACGCCTGCACGTGACTTATTTTAACTGTACGTGCAGAATAACAACAACAACATTTTCACTCTAAAATATGATCGAAAATTGAAGAATACACACACACGCATGACTTGTTTAAAAAGTAAATGTTCCTATAAGAGTTATAAAAATAACTAAGAGTTAACTAAATTAATTAAGAGTTTTATTGATCCAAGAAACTTCTGAGTGTATTAGATTTAATTTGTAGATATCGGAAAGTATGAGGCGACATGTGTTCTGTTACTATAGATACAAATTAAATGAGGCAGAACATCGATCGTACTGAATGATAACGTAGAAATCGCATTTAAACTAATTTGATTGCAGCAAGATAGTCAAGTTCGTATTTTAAAAGATAGTCACAGACACGTTGACATTGTTTAAATTATTTCATGATAATAGCATACACGTTATTTTTTTTTATGTTAACATACTTTTATATAATATTGTAACACGGAAAATCTTTTCGAGAAAAATACTACGCTTTATTTTTCGAGAAATTTCCGAAAAATTGTATCAAACTTGTCACTTTTAATATTCTTACATACCCGTATATAATCGTGCAAATAAAAGACATTTTATTTGGAAGAAAGTAGCGTCTATGATTTTTTTAAAGTTGCTTAATAACGCATGAATAGCATATGAAATATCAAGAGGAATAAAATATGGGAACGCCATAGGTAAAATATACCAACTGTCGGATAAGAAATGTTGTTGCAAAATTCAGGCGCAATTATATTAAGAATTTAAAATGTATTTCCATGCTCTTGTTAATCGAAATCAAGGACACATAAAGCACGAACAGTTCTACTACTCTAGACGTTTAATACACGCAATAATTTACTCTCTTTTTTTCAAATCTCGGATAGCAGCATATTCATAACGTTCCTCAATGTTTTGCTTAGCTTAGTTACTTGAAAAAGGATTATAAACACTTTTTATTACAAGGAAGTTTGGCAAATTAAAATTTCATAAAAATAAGCATTTATGCATCATAATCACTTAGGAAAAATAAACTTGAAGAGCTTGGCGTTTGCGGGGTTGACACTGTTGCAATACGAATGTTCTGATTGATCGTATCGTCTCCTGATCTTATTTTGTTTAAATTCACACATTACCGGTATGCAATTGCATTTTCATAATGCCTGCACATTTAGTAAATGATTAATAACGTCACGATTGCCCCTTTATCTCAAAGCACGTGCAATTAAGCACTCTAATATGCTCTTTGTGTAGCTAAAACGTATTGTTATCTTAATGGAAAATGCATCGCTATCGACATGAAAAGTAAGTTGCAAATTGGTCCATTGGAAGATTTGTTAGCATGCAGATTTCTTCTTCAAAATAAAATCCCACATCATTTTGCTAGACAGTAAATTATGTTTTAAAATCTCGTCTCCGGGATCCTGTCGTCAGACGTCACGCTGTCGGCGTCGCGCTCCCTGTCTACATCCGGTAGGCGGTCCGGCGGCAAGGTCAGAGGTCGACCTTCCGGGAACGTCTGCGACAGCCGCCGCTCCTGCGAGTACTGATGCGAGAGGTGACGTAAGTACGGCATCGGGTCCGACTCGGCGAAGAACGACGTGTGCTCCCTCGGACTGGTTGCGAGACTCATCCGTGGACTGCGCATGCGGTCGAACGACTGACGTCGACTCATGGAAACCGGCGCGATATCCAGTAAGTCGTTGTCAACGCCGAACACGGTCGGGCTCTGAACTCGTTCGTCGTAGCCGTAACCGCCGCCTATAAGCGGTTCATGGTCGTCCTCGTAGCGAGACGGCGACCGCCGCCGAAAGAGAGCGTCGCGCGGGTCCATGGGGCTGACGCTTCGTCGGCGTCGGTCGCGTAATGGGCGCCCACCCGGACCGCTCGCGACGATAGAGGGACGCCTCATTGTTACGCCTGTAAGACTCTGTCGGCGGGAGTAGCTTGGTGACAGAAGCTGCGGTGGGCTTTCTATCGCCAGCTGGAGTGTGGCCTGACCTGGCTGGTCGTCATCGTCGCCTCCCCGTATCGACAGATTATCCTCTGACGCCGAACGTGGAGGCACTTTGGCCTTTTTGCGGAAGGACCCGAGGCGGTATTTCTCCTCCCATGCCTTCTGCCTCATACGCTCTTCATATCGTTTCTTTTCCAACTCCTAAGATTGAAATGACAAAGTTGTATATTCTATACTTTTATGTTGCGTTTAGTGAGAAACAATCCAAAGAACATTAATCATATATCTATATCCATGAACATAAGTAAAAGTATATGATACAGTCCGTCACGATTGTCTGAATTACAAGATATTTCTGTATGTCAATGGCTTGCGAATTTATTTTTATTTTTTTGCACGGAGGTGTATTTTTATTTATAAAGAAAGTCGTTGAATGAATTATTTGGCAAAACGCATCATTGTTTCCAGATGAGGCTAACTGAGAGTGGGACGTGTCCATTCTGAGGAGATTAAAACCTATGTATAAAGCTACTGTCTCTAAAGTTAATGAACGCTTGCAATTGCCTACAAAGTGACTGAACGCTTGCAAATGTCTATAAAGTTATTGGACGCTTGCCTCTCGCTTCTGCTTGTCCACGATGGAGGTGACCTGGAACAGGAGGTCGTCTATCTTGGCCTCTGTTGAGTCCTGACCCATGGCCGCCAGCGACAGGGCGCGGTCCAGCGGGAAGAAGTCATAGTTCTCCTTCAGTAACTGTAAAGCAAGGGGATCGGACGATGGAATGAGTAAATGTACCACTAGTGACAGTGCGCGGTGAAGCCGGAAGGAGTAAAAGTTTTCCTGCCGTAGCTGTAAAGGCATGAGATACTGACTACTAAAGGAGGCAATATGGGCGCTAGTGATTGGGCGCGGTCCAGCGGGAAAAAGTCAAAGTTTTCCTCCTGCAGTATTAAAGGAATGTGGGAAAGATGATTACCGGTAAAGCAAAGTATATGACCGCTTGTGACAATACGTGCTCCGGTGAAAAGGAGTCAAATCTCCCCATCTGAAGCTGTGACGGTAGGGGAATACGACAATGAGCGGAGATAATATGACCGCCTGTTTCAAGACGCGGCCCAGCGGGAAGAAGTCAAAGTTCTCCATATGTAGCTGCTTAAGTTGGGGATGAAAGGATTAGAAGAGATAATGACTGCTAGTGAAAGAACGCGGCTAAGCGGGAAAAAGTCCTTGTTCTCCTTAAGTAGCTGTAAAGTTAGGGGGTGAAGACTAGGGCGCGGTCAAGCGGGATGAAGTCAAAGTCCTCCATCTATAGCTTCACAGGCACGATATAAAAACTATTAAAGGAGACAAAATGGCTGCCAACGAAATTGCGTGGTCTAGTTGGAAAACGTAAACGTTTTCATTATGTAGATGTAAAGGCAGTTGATAAACTATTTACAAAGCCAATATTACAGCCAGTAAAAGGGCGCGGCCCAGCGGAACGTAGTCCAAAGTCTCATTACGTAGCTATAAAGGCAAGAGGGGCAGACAAATACAGGAGAAAATGTGACCGCAAACGATAGAACGCAGTTCAGTGAAGATAAGTCCTTGTTATCCTTCTGTAGCTGTAAAGTCAAGTGACACAAGATTAAAGGAGACAATATGACACCTAGTGGCAGGGTGTGGTCCAGCTGCAAGAAAACAAAGATCTCATTCTGTAGCTGTAGATGCGCGGAAAATAGACGATTAAAGGAGATGATATGACCTCAACGCGACAGTACGCGGCCCAGCGGGAAGAAGTCAAAGTTTTCCTACTGTAGCTATAAACGCGAGGAAGAGAGACGATTAAAGGAGATGATATGGCCGCTTGTGACAGGACGTGGTCCAGTTAAACGGAGTCAACATTTTTCTTCAGTAGCTGTTCAAGCAAGGAAGATATACGATTAAAGCCATTTAAATGAGATACTATAACCGCTAGTGACAAGGCGCGGTCAAGCGGGAAGATTTGAAAGTTCCCCCGCTATCGACAGGGCGCGGTTCAGTGGGAAAGAGTAAAAGTTCTCTTGCATTAGCTGTAAATGCAGGCTAGGCATACTACTAAAGGAGACGGGCGACTGATAGAGTGCGGTCCAGTTTGAAGAAGGAAGTAAAAGTGTTCCTTCAGTAGCGGTAAAAAAGGATGGGGAATCAGACTATTAAAGAAGACATTACGGCCACCAACGACAGGGCACTCTCCATCAAAATTAGTCATAGTTCTACTTCTATATATGTAAAGGCAAGAAATGCGTTCTCCATTTGCATACGAAATGGAAGTGTATTTGTTAATCCTTTTTTAACTGTTAGAACTTATCGGTTTGGTTTAAAATTTGAACATTCATTTAGGCCGATTGCATATAAAGCCTTAAGTTAATTGAACGCCCTAGAGTCCGTTACCTGGGTAAAACCAGTTCTTAGTGTCTTTGTGGGAGATCGAACGATCGCTCCAACAGTAACCTCCTGGTCGTTAGGTGGTCGATACATATCCACTACTCTACGACGACCCCTAAACTTGCTAGTTTGTAAAGGAAAATCTCTAGAGACGTAAAGTCGTTGATCACCACGGTGATCTTTAGACTCACTAGTTTGTAAACGAACATCTCTAGAGCCGTGTAGTTGTTGATTACCAGGGCGACCCATAAACTTACTAGTTTGTAGACGAACATCACAAGAGCCGTGTAGTCGTTGATCACCACGGCGACCTCTAAACTTACATAGTTTGTAAACGAACATCTCTAGAGCCGTGTAGTCGTTGATTACCACGGCGACCCATAAACTTACTAGTTTGTAGACGAACATCACTAGAGCCGTGTAGTCGTTGATCACCACGGCGACCCATAAACTTACTAGTTTGTAGACGAACATCTCTAGAGCAGTGTAGTCGTTGATTACCACGGCGACCTCTAAACTTACTAGTTTGTAAACGAACATATCTAGAGCAGTGTAGTCGTTGATTACCACGGCGACCTCTAAACTTACTAGTTTGCAAACGAACATCTCTAGAGCCGTGTAGTAGTTGATCACCACGGCGACCTCTAAACTTACTAGTTTGTAAACGAACATCTCTAGAGCCGTGTAGACATTTATCGACACGGCGACCTCTAAACTTATTAGTTTGAAGACGAACATCTCCAGAGCTTGTAGTAGTTGATCACCACGGCGACCCCTAAACTTGCTAGTTTGTAGACGAACATCTCTAGAGCCGTGTAGTCGTTGATCACCACGACGACCGCTAAACTTACTAGTTTGTAGACGAACATCTCTAGAGCCGTGTAGTCATTTATCACCACGGCGACCTCTAAACTTACTTGTTTGTAGACGAACATCTCCAGAGCCGTGTAGTCGTTGATTACCACGGCGACCCCTAAACTTGATAGTTTGTAGACGAACATCTCTAGAGCCGTGTAGTCGTTAATCACCACGGCGACCGCTAAACTTACTAGTTTGTAGACAAACATCTCTAGAGCCGTGTAGTCGTTGATCACCACGGCGACCTCTAAACTTACTAGTTTGTTGACGAACATCTATAGAGCCATGTAGTCGTTGATCATCACGGCGACCTCTAAACTTACCAGTTTGTAGACGAACATCTCTAGAGCCGTGTAGTCGTTGATCACCACGGCGACCGCTAAACTTACTAGTTTGTAGACGAACATCTCTAGAGCCGTGTAGTCGTTGATCACCATGGCGACCTCTAAACTTACTAGTTTGTAGACGAACATCTCTAGAGAGTGTAGTCGTTGCTCACCACGGCGGCCTCTCAACTTACTAGTTTGAAGACGAACATCTGTAGACCCGTGTAGTCGTTGATAACCACGGCGACCTGTTAACTTACTAGTTTGTAGACGTACATCTCTAGAGAGTGTACTCGTTGATCACCACGGCGTCCTCTAAACTTACTAGTTTGTAGACGAACATCTCTAGAAAGTGTAGTCGTTGCTCACCACGGCGACCTCTAAACTTACTAGTTTGTAGACGTACATCTCTAGACCTGTGTAGTCGTTGATAACCACGGCGACCTCTAAACTTACTAGTTTGTAGACGAACATCTCTAGAAAGTGTAGTCGTTGCTCACCACGGCGACCTCTAAACTTACTAGTTTGTAAACGTACATCTCTAGACCCGTGTAGTCGTTGATAACCACGGCGACCTCTTAACTTACTAGTTTGTAGACGAACATCTCTAGAAAGTGTAGTCGTTGCTCACCACGGCGACCTATAAACTTACTAGTTTGTAGACGTACATCTCTAGACCCGTGTAGTCGTTGCTCACCACGGCGACCTCTAAACTTACTAGTTTGTAGACGAACATCTCTAGAGCCGTGTAGTCATTGATCTTCGTCCCGTTGAGATGGATGAAGAAGAAAATATACGACCACATGTTGTGCTCTTGGCGGACATGATGCTCGAACCCCTGAAACAAAAATGGCGTTTGACGGTCAATTGTAACATGCTATTTAGTTTAAACATAACTAATTATCGCTCTAAAAGGGACTTAATGGTTAATTATAAAGCCCAATTCTTTTGATAAAATCGAGCTTGGATAACTTATATATATGTATTATTTTCCTAGAAGCGGGAATACGGGGCTAAAGCATGTGTGGAAACAGTCATTTCAGATTAGCCGGTGCAGACCGCACAGGCTAATAAGATACTAAAATGTCCGCCTAAACTGGATACCGCTTAGAAGAGAAATCTTTCAAGAGAAAATTACATTACAGGGGAAAACTGTCGTCAGTGATAAGCCACTGTGGAAGGCACAATCTGGGACGACAATTTATGCAAGTGAATTAAGCCCCGTTTTCCCAGAGCGCGACCCATGTACAGAACACACTGATCATTGTTAAACTACTCAATAATCAATGCACGATGTCACTTTTCGGAACGCACTGCAATATATTTCTTATTTAAATAGTGCATAATTTACCTTATTATGTAAAAATCAAAATATTGTTCGTATAATTGCCGTGTATCAATAAATACACAACTTTGTGTCACCTTGATGTATACTTTCGCTTTCGTGGTTAAGTCGAGGGTAGGTACTTTGTTTATGGAACGAAATAGGAATATATCGAAATATATTTCGTAAACAAATAAATCTATAAAATATAATAACTGTCCCTGGCGTTTCCTGTATGGTAAAATATTAATGACAACATAGTACTGAGTCAGACTTATAAAAAAATCCACGAATACATACATACATACAATGCCTTTTCCAAAAATAAACATAAGTTTTTTCCACGAATACATAAATCAATACAATGCCTTTTCCTACCACTTGAGGCATAATTATACACTTATATCAATTGGTATCATGTAACCGCGTTTAATAGTGACGGCTGAAATATGAAAAAGGAAAGCGTCTACCGACCTGACCATGATGTTCAAAGTCGTAGCTGTTCCTACTGCAGATAAAGCACGTGTCCCGCATGTCAGACTCGGAGGTCCACTGCAAGACAAGTCAGAGTTAGGTTTGAGTGAACGGCGACAATTTTGGTGACGATGATAGTGGTGGCGATAGCAATGGTCAAGCATGATTGTGTGACTATTTTAAAAGTTAACTGACGACAAAATGTGTATACAAACAAATAAAAACGGTTTTAAGAATTATATTTTTCAAGAGTCCACCAAAACCTTAACCCATGTATGCCTAGCGTCTAGAAAAAAGGCCTTGGCAAAAAGCGTAGACCCAGATGAGACGCCGCATCATGCGCTGTTTGCTTAAAGGAATTTCTGTATGTAATATTCTAAATAAAGAAATAAATATACTAGACATCCCTAATCGTGGAAATAAATTGATCCAATTTAGAAGGATGAGAGAATCCACTGGGCATAAATGGGTTAAGTATTCAATGTTTCAAGAGTCCACCAAATCCTTCAACATGTTCAACATGGACCTCATACACACTAATTAAAAAAAAAGTCTAGCAGGCATTTGGTAAAAGTATTTAAAACATGTTTATGTAAAAATGTAAAACATATTTTTTTAGCAACTTAATAACGTAAGGACCATGGTTTGGCCGCTGTATGTATATATGAGCCTGGCTAGGGGAAAACCGGACTAAATGCATGTGCGTAAAGTACTGCCCCAGATTAGCCGGTACAGTCCGAACAGTATATTTTGCTTGACGGAAGTCTCTTTTCAGCGAAAGTTCAGGTAAGGCGGAAAGTGTCGTCCCTGATTAGCCTGTGCGTATTCTGCAGGTAAATCCGGGACGACACTTAACGCACATGCATTACGTCCCATTTTTTAAAAGGAAGGCTCATATTAACACATCCTCCACCTTCAGATCTCGAAGTTCCGAGAAGGTGTCCACGATGATACCGAAGATGATGTTAAGACCGATGGTCGTGATGAAGATGAAGAAGGTCACGTGGTACACTACAACGAGGCCGAACATCCGGAAGTCTTTCTCCGTCTCGTGCGCGCGCAAATTCTGCGAAAATGAAGGAAATGCATCACTCTACCCGATGAGGAAAATCTAATCGCTCTTTCCAAGTGTTGCCATTAACATTAAGATATTCAACAGATGTCGTGTCAAGTGACCCACCTTTGAAACTTAAATGAATCTTGTTTTAGAATAAACTGTCGACTTAATTTTATAATTAAAACCAGTTGTTCTTGTAAAAATATTTTTTTAAATCAGTTGAAAGATGGTCGTAAATCTGTTAAAATGCAAAACTACGTTCTTTGTAAACTGGGCTAAATGCATGTGCATAAAGTTTCGTCCAGGATAAGCCTGTGTGGTAATCAGCGTTAACACTTTACGCTTAAACTTGATTAAAACGCATTTAAACGCAATATACCATAAAAGCCGAAAGTCTTTTCCCTGATTAGCCTGTACGGACTGCACAGGCTAATCTGGGGCGACACTTTTCAAACAAGCATTAAGCTCAATTTTCTTAGACATTGGCTCAATTCAATCATCAACTAAACAGCGTTCCTACTTCAAAGAGGTCCCCGATGAGCCCGTATCTGATGACGGTGATGGTACACTGCCACAGGTTGTCGCAGTACATGTAGTCACACGGGTTGAACATGCTGCGCATCATGGCAAAGCTGACGATGGCGTACAAGTAGAACACCACCAGGCCCAGAATTCCCACCC
This sequence comes from Dreissena polymorpha, assembly GCF_020536995.1. Lineage (NCBI taxonomy): Eukaryota > Metazoa > Mollusca > Bivalvia > Myida > Dreissenidae > Dreissena > Dreissena polymorpha. The sequence continues at coordinate 80,607,777 of NC_068359.1, forward strand.
ACACCAGCGACCGACCTGCAATCGTACAGAGAGCACCTGTATGAGCCTCGCTCTGGGAAAATGTTATGTAATGCATATACATTCAGTCTCTGCCCAGATTAGCCTGTGAAGTCCGCACGGAGCAATCAGGGGCGACACCTCCCACTTTAAGGAATAATTCGTCTAAATGAAGTCTCTTCTTAGCGAAAACCCAGTCAAGACAGAAAGTAACGTCACTGATAAGCCTGTGCGGATTCCACAGGCTAAATTTGGACGGCACTTTACCCCTTGTTTTCATAGCGAGGCCCATATGGGATCTGACTTCGGTTTAAAGGCATGTCAAGATGACATTTTTAGCGTGTTTATTGGCACCGCACTCTAACCGATCCCACTACCTTATTTTGTGAAATGACGTCATCAAAATAAAATGACATCATGTAAAACAAGTATAACAAGTATTACAGTAGCGTGCTAAACAGTTCGATATATTTTAATATAAAAACAACATCGAGCATCAAATCAGATAGAAATCAATAAATCTTCTTGGTCTACTGCTTCTTGTCGATCACTCAGGTGTACGCCGTCCCTCTGTGCAAAGGTAGCCGTGCGTTGTGGGTCCTCCAAACGGCCGCAGAGCTTTCCCTGCCTCGTGATTTCCTCCGCCCAGAGATCTGGTGGCTGAGGCCGTCATGAAGTGTACAGAAGTGAAGCAAATTTTCTTTTTTTAATGGAGATCTTAAATTGTACTTACCGTTTTCAGTAAAAACAAAATATTTTTTTAACCTCTCCGTATATTCCACTGGCATCATTATCCGCATATTGCGCTAGTAGCATTTTTGTAACGGGCGATATCATTGGCTGTTTTTTTTTCACAAACTTCCAATCAAATTCGAAAACCTGTACTAACCATTCTGTGTGACGGCCTTGATGACCCCGCTCAAGAGCTGATTGTTGTTGACGATGTTCAGGAGATGGAAGGCGAAGAAGTAGCCGTGAAACAGGGTACCGCCCACTGACAGACCGACGAAAGCCTACACCAAACGCGGATGGAAGATTATTTGAGCCGCATTATGGGGAAAACTGAATGCATTTGCGTCAAGTGTCGTCCCAGATTAGCCTGTGAAGACCGCACAGAGCTAATCAGGGACGAAACTGCCCGCTATTGCTTATTATAATGAACAAACAGACGACATTTTCATTTAAAATTGTTACTTATGAAGACAATACAGAACATTTAAATGGGTGCATCAGTAGAATACAAAGGGACAATATTAATAATAAATGTTAAATTGGTGCGTGCCATTTCTAGCTTAAATACATTTTACTATAAAAAAACAACAACAAATGTTCGCGTTATTATAAGAAAAAACTAATCGGTGTCCGTTTTGTCTTTGCGACATTTGTTGAGTTCATGCAAAGATTTGCAACACCCGAACGTTTATTGATATCGTGAAAGTGGATATGTATTGCGCGAGCAATTGTATCGATGTATGCATATGGACAAACGTACGATAACATACGTACTCTTAGTCCAAAAAACATTGGTCAACATTTATAAATCATGAGGACAATGGAAAAAATTCTCTATGAGCAATACTCTGTGAAAAAAGAGGTTTAATGCATGTTTGTAAAGTGTCGTCCCAGATTTGCCAGTGCAGTCTTGATGTATGCTAATAAGATACTTTTTTTAAACGAAAAATATCATCAAAGCGGAAATTTTCGCCTGTGATTAGCCTGTACGGACTGCACAGGCTAATCTGGCTCGCCTCTTTACGTACGGACTGCACAGGCTAATCTGGCTCGCCTCTTTACGTACGGACTGCACAGGCTAATCTGGCTCGACTCTTTATGTACGGACTGCACAGGCTAATCTGGCTCGACTCTTTATGTACGGACTGCACAGGCTAATCTGGCTCGACTCTTTATGTACGGACTGCACAGGCTAATCTGGCTCGACTCTTTATGTACGGACTGCACAGGCTAATCTGGCTCGACTCTTTACGCACATTCATTAAGCCCTTTCAGTGCGGGAACCGAATTTTGAAGGCCTTTGCAAACAGTTTGGATCCAGATGAGACGCCACAAAACGTGGCGTCTCATCAGGATCCAAACAGTTTGCTATTCTGATAGTGTTCTTTGAAAAAAATCGAAGAAAATGCTAATTTTAGAAATTCAGCAGAAGACATTTTAGAAGACGACAAATTTCCCAGCATGCAAAGGGTTAAGCCCCTTGTTCACAGAGCACGGCCCATATGTAGATGAAATACCATGTAGTATATAGTGCTGAAGCTGAACAGCTTAGCGTCCATCTTTGACACGTGCTGCTTTTCTTTTTCTTTGTCCACGTCCTCCTCCTTGCCCTTTGGTGTGTAAATGAAGGACCTAAAAATACACGTATAATTTTGAATAATTTCAGACTTATAGACAAGCTTCTATATAACATTCATCTTAAACAGACTTGTTCACAAATTTTTGTCTTTAAAAATGTCATTAAATATATTTATGGTGTTTTTGAATATTCTTTACTCATTATAATAGCAAGAAAACAATGTTGAATGAAATATATCGCTTTTCATGGGATTCGTATCCTGTACTTGTGGAAGCAAAGGCTATTGCACTTCCACTACTTCAATAGTAAACAGCAAAACGGTCACAATTATTATGTCAGAACTCAACGTTTATTCCAAATTATTGAGGAACTTTTACCGACTTCGAATGTTGATCATCGATAAATGAGCCAATATTGTTTACAATGTGTTATCTTACGGAGGATTCCGGAGAAAGCCGGCGTTTCACGATTGCCCACTTACTTGACAGACTCTAGCATAGCCTTGGGGTTGGGCAGGCGCGGATGGTTGCCAACAAAGTAGCTGATAAACACGAGTAGGCAGAAAAAGTTGTGGAGTCCGCCGAGAATGTATATGGCCAGCTTGTACTGGTCCTGGCTCAGATTCCGTATGTTTGGTATGGGGCTGCAAACATATGAGCCGCGCTCTGAGAAAACTGGGCTAAACGCATGCGCGTAAAGTGTCGACCTAATTTAGCCTGTGCAGTCGATCCATGCTCATCAGAGCTAATATGTCTCTCCTAAACTGGACTTTCATCTAGAAGAGCCATACTTAAAACAAAACATTCAAAACAGGCGGAAAGTTTTTTCCCTGATTAGCCTGTGCGGACTGCAAAGGCTAATCTGCGACGACACTTAACGCACATGCATTAAACCACGTTTTCACAGCGTGCGTTAAATGTGTATTAGAATCTTACGAGTCATCAAGGTTGCGTTTTGGAAAAAAAAATCACTGTGAAGTACCCGGTAATGCTTTCCATTAGAAAGCAAATAACTCCGGGAAATAACTAAGAATATTGTCGGGAATATGACGATTTTACTCTAACAAAGATTTCACAGTGTAGATTTTTTTTCATAAAAAAAAAACATGGGCAATAACCGAAATAAAATCACGGAAGAATTACATCACAAATAATATAAATATCGGCGTATGGAATCACTGAAGAATTATATCACATATATTAGAGATATCAGCATATGGAATCAAAGAATTATATCACATATATAGAGCCATCGGCGTATGGAATCACTGAAGAATTATATCACATATATTAGAGATATCGACATATATAATCAAAGAATTATATCACCTATAATAGAGAGATCGGCATATGGAATCTCTAAAGAATTACATCACATATATATAATAGAGAAATCGGCGTATGGAATCAAAGAAGAAGTATAACACATATATTAAGGCTATCGTACTCTCTGACGGCATATGGAATCACGGAAGAATTTTTCGCCATCCCCGGCGAGGACATGGACATTTTGGCGTCCCACGTAAGCAGCATCAGAATGTTGATGGCAAACGACAACACCGTCACCAGATGGTTCCAAACCAGCCTAGAAGTATGAGTCTTGTTCTGAGAAAACTGGGCTTAATACATGTGCGGAAAGTGTCGTCCCAGATTAGCCTGTGTAGTCCGCACAGGCTAATCAGAAATGACACTTTCCGCCTTACTTAGGTTTTTGCTAAGAAGAGACTTCATTTTAACGAAAAATGTCATAAAAGCGGAAAGTGTCGTCCCTGATTAGCCTGTGCGGACTGCACAGGTTAATCTGTGACGACACTTTACGCACATGCATTATGCCCGGTTTTATCGGAACACGACTCGTATGTATGTAACTTATTTATCTCATATATTGGAACAGTGTTACGTTTTAAAAATGACACTCACCTGTAAATAAACCAAAATAATATAGATTGTTTCGGGAAAACATTTACGGTAAATGTCGTAAAGTGTCGGAAAAAACAGAACTTAAAATGTTTTTTTAAAAGACAAAATACTGTAGTTCTATGAATAAACTAATAGGCAACAAAAGTGTATAAAATGTGTTGATGTACTGGCTATACTTAGTTTAAACCTATTTATTTTAGCTCGATTGCATCGAAAGCCTAAGGCTTATATAAACGCTCTCGAGTCCGTTTCCTGGGCCTAGAACCAGTACTTGGTGCCTTTGGGGGAGATCTAAAGAACGCTCCCACGGTGGGGATCGAACCCGTGACGACCCGGTCGCTAGGCGGACACAATATCCATAACACCACGTCGACCTAAACTGGCTATACTGACCATCCCTTCGTCAGCACGATAGCCAGCGGATTGCTGAGGATCTTCCTCTGATAGGCGATATCCTTCATGATGTCATTGGACCAGGCCATGAGGTCCCGGATCTTGTTGCTAGGCGACGAGCGGTCAACGTTCCACTTTAACATCTCCTTCACCTCCTCCCGCAGCACGCGCTGTAACGTCACGTGACATACTTTTTACCCATTCATTTGAGCTAGCTTTAATCGAGGTCAAAGGTTTATTTAACAACTCTAGAGTAGAACCATACATTGGTGTCTATTTGGGAATATATAAAGAACGCTCCCACCGTAGGAATCAAACCAATTGCCTTCCGGTTGCTAGGTCGACAGCATTGCAACAACGCCATAGCGTATTGACATTAACCCATTTATGCCTAGTGGACTCTCCCATTCTTCTAAATTGATCAATTTATTTCCAAAATTAGGGATGTCTAGTATATTTATTTCTATATTTATTTATACTTCTTACAGAAATATCTTTAAGCAAGCAGCGCAGACCCTGATCATGCGGCGTCTCATCTGGGTCTGCGCTGTTTGCCAATGCCTTTTTTCTAGATGCTAGGCATAAATGGTTTAATTTTTAATTTAATTTAACTTTGTTTACCCCGTTAGCATTTGATATTGGTAAGTGTGTTCATGCATGTAATAATGAAGTACTTATCCACATAACAGGTACGTACAAGCTTAGCATGTAGGCATTCAATTCACTTTTGTATTTACAGGCCATTTATAATTTCGCTAGTCGTTTATGTGCAAAAAGTTAATTCGTTAATGAACAATAGATTGATTTATTTGTGTGTCAATGATTAATTATACCAATAGTCATATTTGTATACTTGTATATTCGTTCTTAGTTAGCTTTTACCAAAACCGTGTGTTTAAGGAAGTAAATAAAAGTACATTTAAGTATTTTGAAAATAAGCTTAATATTCACTAAGTGAAATTTCAGTTGCAACATATATGTTCATTGTACCTTGCTTTTGACTCTAAAGTTGGCTTTTTGCAACTCGTCGTCTTTGACGATTTCAATAGACATACAGTTCTTTTTGTAGAAGTTGAAGGCTTTTTGTTGAAGTGGGTTTAGTTTCACTGTAATGTAAAATTATCAGTACAACTTATACCATTTCATATCAGAACACGGCTGTCTATGCAATTGTTTCACAATCTAATTGATATTATTTCTGCATATTCATAGTGTTACACTAAACCCATTTATGCCGAGCGTCTAGAAAAAAGGCATTGGAAAACAGCGTAGACCAAGATGAGACACCGCATGATGCGGCGTCTTATCAGGGTCTGCGCTGTTCGCTTAAAGCAATATCTGTAAGAAATATTCTTAATATAGAAATAAATATACTAGACATCCCTTATTTTGGAAATAAATTGATCCAATTTAGAAGGATGGCAGGGTCCACTTAGCATAAATTGGTTCTTCCACACAAAGCAAACGTGAAAAAAAATCTGTAACACAAAGTACATTTGGCTAATATAGTGGAAGCTCAACATATACGTCCTAGTGTCCCGAAGATTCGGGCCTGCCCAGTAGTTCTGACTTGATTTACCCTTTTACAGGAGATGAATCATCTTGACCTCCTTTCGAAACTGGGGTTCCTGGCCCAGCGACCACCTGTCTTTGAAGATGTCATACAGCTTTTCTTGACCTCTTTCCAGAACTGGGCTTCTTGGTCCAGCGACCACATGTCTTTGAAGATGTCATACAGCTTTTAGAGGGCCGAAGTGTTGGATCATTTCGTTGGTGATGTTACAAAGACTTAGAGATTTCCTGAGCATTTTTGTTTTTGCCAGTCCTTCTCTTTCTTCATGCTGGGCGTCTTTTTCTGGTGCCCTAGGTACTGAAATGATGTTCACCTTTTCGTTTGCTTGACCCACAAAAATGTGTGACCGTTTTCAAGGTCATTTATTCTTCTTCTAGATTGATTATCTGCTATATGTTGCTCTGGTCATTCTAGGCTTATGCCTGTATCTACAGATTGCTGTGGTCTCTCTCTTTGTTCAATGTTGATGTATTTCAAACCAGCGCTTTTTTGTACTGTCCAACAGTAAACAGTAAAAGTTGAAAGCCAACAGTGTAGGAAGTTTACTACGAATAAAACATTGGCCAGTGAATCGTTTACCCCAGCGGTAACTGGACATAATTGTATAACAAATTGTGCACCAACTTGTACGGTTCATTTTGTGTGAGGATGTAAAGCTTCCGGTATATGATGCTTCATTTTGTTTGAGGATGTCAAGCTACCGGTATATGATGCTTCATTTTGTTTGAGGATGTCAAGCTACCGGTATATGACGCTTTATTTTGTTTGAGGATGTCAAGCTACCGGTATATGATGCTTCATTTTGTTTGAGGATGTCAAGCTACTGGTATATGACACTTCATTTCGTTTGAGGATGTAAAGCTACCGGTATATGATGCTTCATTTTGTTTGAGGATGTCAAGCTACCGGTATATGACGCTTCATTTTGTTTGAGGATGTCAAGCTACCGGTATATGATGCTTCATTTTGTTTGAGGATGTCAAGCTACTGGTATATGATGCTTCATTTTGTTTGAGGATGTCAAGCTACCGGTATATGACGCTTCATTTTGTTTGAGGATGTCAAGCTTCCGGTATATGATGCTTCATTTTGTTTGAAGATGTCAAGCTACCGGTATATGATGCTTCATTTTGTTTGAGGATGTCAAGCTACCGGTATATGACGCTTCATTTTGTTTGAGGATGTCAAGCTACCGGTATATGATGCTTCATTTTGTTTGAAGATGTCAAGCTACCGGTATATGATGCTTCATTTTGTTTGAGGATGTCAAGCTACTGGTATATGATATTTCATTTTGTTTGAGGATGTCAAGCTACCGGTATATGCTGCTTCATTTTGTTTGAGGATGTCAAGCTACCGGTATATGACACTTCATTTCGTTTGAGGATGTCAAGCTACCGGTATATGATGCTTCATTTCGTTTGAGGATGTCAAGCTACCGGTATATGGCGCTTCATTTTGTTTGAGGATGTCAAGCTACCGGTATATGACGCTTTATTTTGTTTGAGGATGTCAAGCTACCGGTATATGCTGCTTCATTTTGTTTTAGGATGTCAAGTAACCGGTATATGACGCTTCATTTTGTTTGAGGATGTCAAGCTATATGATGCTGTATAGTCTGGAGGACCTGTAGTTGATGCTCGTGCTGGTTTCATTGAATCGTGCTTCCAGTTTTTGTGCTCAGGTCTGTATATAGACATTGAGTAGTTAACCCTTTACCACTTAGAAACGTTTTTTGACGCATTCGTAGGCCATTAGAAAGTTAAATTTAATTAAAGAGCTTTCTTACTGTATTCAAGTTTTAAAGGCTTCATTTCCAACCCTTAGATATTGATGAGAAGCTAACAGCAAAAAACCTGAACAGTCTGTGAGTTTCTCGCAGGCTGTTCTGGTTTTATGCTGGCTGCAAAAGTCATTTTCACTTTGATTCTTATGGGGAAAATGGTTAAATGGTAGCCACTTTGCTTTTTAGTTTTAATCGTTATACTATTCGATCAGATTTTATTTACACGTGGTTGTTAGACGAATAATTCTGCATCAAGTGTGAGGTTTGCAGCTCCTACAAACCTCCCAGTGCATCTGGAGTGACACCACTTGTATTCATGTTTGGACGTTTTCTTATGTACGTGATTGCCTTGTACTATGTATAAGGTCTCTACTGCTCATGCAGCTGACGTTTCAATTTCTATGTATTTCACCTTATTGATGCACCAGCGGAATCTCCGCATTCACATATTAGCGAACATAAGTTTAGGGCCATCAGCAAAAGGTTGGCGGTTTGCATGTTGAATTAAAAAAAATCAACAACATTTGATAATGAATTCACTCAAAAGGCAATGATAAGAAGAATTTTAACACGTATGGTGCTTTTTGCTTGAGAATCTTTTGCAACATAAAAATGTCAATGTATATACGTACAAGTGTCCATGAGTTTTGGGTCGATGTCCGTCATTCGAGCCAGGATCAGGAAGAGCCTGTACCCCACGTCCTCGTACTCCTCAGCAAACTCATTACGTTCTTGCTTCTGTAGTGACACGTGTGCATATTTAGTAAACGTATAGTATTGTTTTTTAAGACAAGGCATCGTGTCCTTTTTTACTAATAGAATAAAATTTTAAAATATAATCGCGACCACACAATAAACAATATATTGAATACTCGCTGGGCGCCTTTTATTCCCAATTAGGACATCAACCATAAAACACAGTTTTAAATATACTTAAATATACTTTGTAACATGGGTACACCAAACTTAAAGCAACATACACTTTTTGACACTGTTTTAAACATATTTTACCCACTTCACCATATTGTTTTTATAGATGTTGTATACCATAACGACAATCGGGAAAATGTTTAAACAGATCATCTCTTTTTGTGTATTTAAACAAAATCTGTGTTATGCAAAAAATGTCATGTTTACGAGGAAAAAATAAATAAAATGGAATTACAAGAAAAGCATCGTACATATTTTTGTCTGTGTAAGTAACATGTATTAAATTATATTTCGACAATTTCGTTAATTATTCCGAATTAATTACGAATTAATTACTGTACATATATGTACATGATCAAACGTTTTGTCACTTTATGCAAATATTAATGCGAATATTCTTTGGGCGTGAGCAAACAATGCAGAATGAAATATGATACTAAAGAGTTTAAATGTCATAAATCTTATCTTACTATTAAACACCAGCGCAAGATAAAACATGCCACCACATTTTATGCACCTCATTATTCACGCATCATTTGAGTCGCGTTCTGAGAAAACTGGGATTAATGCATGTGCGTAAAGTGTTATCCCTGATTAGTCCGCACAGGCTAATTAGGGACGACCCTTACCGCCTTAACAAGATTTTCGGCAAGAAGGGACTTGCTTCATACGAAAAATACCATAAAAGCGGAAAGTATCGTCCCTGATCTGGGACGAAACTTTACGCACATGCATTAAGCCCAGTTTTCTCAGAACAAGACACATTTTATTTTCGTTCAGGACATACCCCTAGTCCCTTCATCAGCCTATCTTTGGCCCCCGACAACGCGTTGTTCTTGGACGGAGGCGGCACGCCTTCCAACTGAATATACTTCATCTCCTCCAGCTTCTTTCTGTCGATGCCGTGGTTCTCGAAGCATTCCGTCATTAGAGCCACGACCGCCTTCTTGTCCAATGTGTCTTTCACTTCCTGTTGGGTGAAAATGAAATTCACAAGTGTTTATTTTATCATTTTGTGGTTTATGTACTTTATGTTTATGTATCTGGAATTTCAATATTCCCATATGTTTACAATCAATAATACAAAAAAGGGTTTTCTTGAAATGATTTCTTAGGGTTAGATAAACAAATAGTAATTATGAAATTCGTTATTATGAAAATAATCCTTTAATATAAATGTAAGCAAAAAAGCAATTGTTTCACATTAACATACATCGTTTTAAAGTGATTGTATGCGCATTTTTCACTGTTGAATTGAGCTGAAAAGAAGTAACAGGTCAAAATAGTTAGTTCAAATGTGGTAACTAACCAATTATCAGCAACTCATCTTGCTACCAGTTGTTTATAAAAAATATATATTATATTCGATATTTTACAACTGTATAGTCCTCTAAGCCGAGCGGAACTGTCTTTTTATTAGGATCGAAGTTAGTGTTCGTGTGTCGTATGAACGAATCTGCACTAAAACTAAATTTAGATTCACATCGTCCATGCATGATCAGTTGTCAAACGAAAGTACGGTTGATATTCAAATGCCTTATTTTTTCTTTCCGTGATATTGTTTTATTATGTTGATGCTGCACTAACAAATATAAGTGTATATGAAGTGAAAACACCAACAATAAACAACGGTTGCGATAGACACCTATAAACATAGCATATACTGTTACATGCGCATAATATCACTTTAAGCGGTATGAGCGAACGAAAGAACAATAATTTACTTGAGCAACTTGTGTTTTTCCGGCTCCGTTTTCTTCAATCAACGACAGAACGAGATTGGAGATGCTTTCTCGTAGACGAAGGATCTAAATTTCAAAGAAACTTTTAATGAAGCTTCATATTCACCATCTTTTCTAATGCGTTAAATGATACTTAAGTGTACTGTAAAAAAGATCGCCCAATCCCATCGCTCCTAAAGGGTTAATAATTTCCGTCATACAATCATGCAAGTCATTTAATTTACCAGACATTTTCTTTTTTAAACAGTCATGGCAAATTTGCTCTTATTAGTATAGCTAGAACACGTTTAATGTGTTTAAAGCAGTGGAATTTTTCCTCAAACCAGTCTATAACTTTCATGGGTAACCCATATATGCTAAAAACAGAGCAAGTAACTCAATTCATTTTTATATTAAAAGAAGCCGTTTAAAATCAATAACACATATTTCAGATACGAAAGCACTCAAATACATTTCAGTTATTGTGTGTTGAAACGAGTTCAAACAAACAATAAGAAAGCTTCACAAGATACAGGAGTTTATCAGAAGATATAATTTTATGATTGCACTACGTGAAATCCTATTTATTTTCAATGAATATATATATTATTATATAATATGTGTCGCGTTCTGTGAAAACTGGGCATAATGCTTGTGCGTGAAGTGCCGTCCCAGATCCGCTCAATCAAAATCAAGTTTAGGCGGAATGTGTCGTCCCTGGGATCACTATTTACGCACATGCATTAAGCCAAGTTTTCACAGAACAAGACACATATTTATAATATGTCATTGCCTTGTCTTGTGGACAATCCTCAAAGTCCCCAGCTCGCATGATGAAGTTGATGTAGTCGATAATCTTATTGTCATATATAACAATCCGGTTCTCTTGGTTACCCTGTTGGTGAAAATTGTGCATGCATACAAACATCAAAATAAACATAATCGTTAGATTGTGTGTTTACGTATGATAAATTGATTTATATAAAATAATAGGTTCGGGAGGGAACGTTCATGTCTTAAATGCATTTATTGTTTAAATAGAAAATCGTGATCAAACAATAATGTTTACACATGTATTTACATCATTCACGTCCTATATTATTGGTATACATGTATATGGGGATATCATTAATTGCCAACTTCTTTTTATAAAGAAAAAATAAACTTTAATACAAAACGTGATGACAATTGAAACAATCAAATCTTAAGATAATCAAAGCTTTAGACATCTCCGAGAGCAAAGTTTTGAAATTGTATTCAAACAAAAATAAGTGAATAATAAGGCATTGCTTAATCAAGGGTTAAATACTTAAATGATGATTATTACTTTCCAAAGTTGAATCAGGTACAATTTACACATTAACCCATTTATGCCTAGTGTCTAGAAAAAAATGATGCGGCGTCTCATCAGGGTCTGCGCTGTTTGCTTAAAGGAATTTCTGTAAGAAATATTCTAAATATATTAATATATATACAAGACATCCCTAGTTTTTTAAATAAATTGATCCAATTTAGAAGGATGGGAGAGTCCACTAGGTATAAATGGGCTAATACACATTAGTTAGGACTCATTCTAACGTGATGTTTCACTTACAGCTGTAAATTCGTTCATTGTATCGAAGATCTGGATATTCAAGTCAATACTCTTAGGCGTAATGTTAGAGTATATGACATTTAGAAATTGTGTGACCTCTCCAATAATGTTGAAAGATTTCACATTGTCGGGCTGCTCTCTAAGATAATCCTGCATAGAGTGATACAAACTAGAGTCATCAAAAAGGCAACAGAAACCCTACTTACGGCGGTAAACTCGTTTATACAGTCAAACAGTTGGATGGTTAGATCAATATTTTCAGCTGTAATGTTCGAATACAGAACAGTTACAAACTGGGTGGTCTCCAGAATAATATTAAACGTCTTCAGATTATCTGGCTGCTCCCGCAGATAGGCCTATGGGCAGAAACCGAAGTTCTCATTAGTGAGGTGTATATGAAGAGAAAAAAGCAGGTGGCTCGTAGAATGACACAGAAACAGGAATGACAGACACAATAATTTGAGTCGCGTTCTAAAAAAACTGGGCATAATGCATGTGCGTAAAGTGTCGTCCAAGATTAGCCTGTGCAGTCCGCACAGATTAATCAGGGACGACACTTTCCGCTTTTATGGTATTTTAAGTTTCAATGAAGTCCCTCCATACCGAAAATCACGTTTAGGCGGAAAGTGTCGTCCCTGACCAGCCTGTGCGGACTGCACAGGCTAATCTGGGACGACACTTTTCGCACAGGCATTATGACCAGTTTTCTCGGAACGCGACACATTAGATCAGGGCTCTATTTCTTCTAGAGTTGTGACTAAGAAAAGCTGAATATATTGGAAAAACGATCATGCATGTTTTATTGTATGTGAAAACATCAATTGCACGTATTTCAGCGTTTTTGTTTTAAATTGTGTTTGTCATTTATGCTTTTATAATTTGAGTACATTTTCAAAATCCAAATATGGGTTTTCTGAAAGTGGAATGAAGGAAGCGTAAGCACGTATTTTCTGTTATAATAAGCTTTACTGCTGAATAAATTTTGTTGTTGTTGTTTTGTTGTTATTGTTTATGAACATATTAAGGACTTAATACCCGGGTGATTCTTTCTCATGTTTGTTTGACACTGCTGTTTATACTCAAATACTGACAATAAATAATAATAACAACAAGAGCACCGGACTGCACAGGATAATCTGGGACGACACTTAACGCACATGCATTAAGCCCCGTTTCGTCACAACGCGTGTCATATAATTCGAACCAAAGCAGGAAATAAATACGCCAGTGCATATCAAGAATTACATCCCCATCTCATTGGGCGTCGGAAGGAAGGCGATCTACAATACAGAGACACGTTAAGCAGTCTGCATGTGGATACGTTACACAAGCGGCAAACGTATATGTGTCGTGTTCTGAGAAAACTGGGCATAATGCATGTGCGTAAAGTGTCGTCCCAGATTAGCCTGTGCAGTCCGCACAGGCTGATCAGGGACGACACTTGACGCCTCAATTGGCTTTTTGCTAAGAAGAGACTTCATTTTAACGAAAAATGCCATGAAAGCGGAAAGTGTCGTCCCTGATTAGCCTGTGCTGACTGCACATGCTAATCTTGGACGACACTTTACGCACATGCATTATGCCCAGTTTTCTCAGAACGCGGCGCATATAATTCTATCAGAGTTATCAATTATCTACAATTGACCACTGTGACCAAATGTCATAGTTGACTGACTTTTTAAATCAGCTCAGTCAGGTGACCATTGTGACCAATTACAACAGTTGATTGATTTAAAAAACCTTGCAAATTAGATGTCCATTGTGTTCTAGACAGTCAAAGTGTCAGCAGTCAGTTTTTGATTGAGTTGCAGATTTGTATATCTTCATTAGTATTACTTCTTACCTTTTTATGCTCCCCGAAAATATTTTCGGTGGAGCATATAGTTGCCAGTTTGTAGTTCCGTACTTCCTTCCTTCCGTCACACCTTTGCTACCGTTTCTCATAGCGCCTTCAATACTATACAAATCTCTTTCATATTTGGCATGTAGGTACCTCGCATGGACCTCTACCTTTTGATGAGGTTTGTGGTCACTGGGGTTAAGGTGAAGGTCACCGAGGCTACTAATAGACTTCCTTCTGTCACACTTTTGCTACCGTTTCTCATAGCGCCTTCAATACTTTACCAAACGCTTTCATATTTGGCATGTAGGTACCTTGCATGGACCTCTACCTTTTGATGAGGTTTGAGGTCATTAGGGTCAAGGTCAAGGTCACCGAGGCTACGAATAGACTTCCTTCTGTCACACTTTTGCTACCGTTTCTCATAGCGCCTTCAATACTTTACCAATCGCTTTCATATTTGGCATGTAGGTGGACATGGACCTCTACCTTTTGATGAGGTTTGAGGTCACTGGGGTCAAGGTCACCGAGGCTAATAATAGATTTTTAGGTGTTAATTAACACATACATTGACAAAGCACATCATCGGGGAGCATCCATCAGTTTCACTGATATTCTTGTAAAGACAGACTGATGTAAAAGCCCAAACCACCTTTGGGCTTTAAAGTCAGTCAACTATGACATTTAGTCACAGTGGTCAAAGGTAGATAGATAATTGACTACTCTGATGGAATTATTGGAAATTCTACCTGGTTACAGTTATACACAAAACGATCATTCATAATGTATATACATCGGTTACACGGAAGGGTAAGCACATTTTGATATATTTGTAATAATGGAAAGGGTAAGCACATCAATAAACATACCAAATACCAACAACGTTACGATTTTTTAACAGTACATCACAATACAAATACATATTTATACATGTAATTACAACAGTTTGTAATAAGTAAAAACAAGTTTTCAGATAAAGTTCCGTTATGTATTAAGAATTTAAAATAAATAAATTTTATTTTATTCCGTAATTGATTTAATCAGCAATAAAACACTTGCTTAAAAAAACAGATTGTTCGATATTTATACAACGTACTTGTAAATAATGGTTTTGTCCGTCGCACATTCTCGCCATGACCTTTAGAACAAGCTCGATGTAACCATCGTTACGGTATTCGACCGCCTCGTCCTCCCCCTCCCCGTCAGCAGCGCCCTCTGTAGCCTTTGGGACAAAACCACATGAGCCTCGCTTTGAGAATCGGTGTTTAATGCATGTGGGTAAAGTGTCGTCCCAGATTTGCTTGTGGAGTCCGCACAGGCTGATCAGGGACGGCACTTTCCGCTTTTATAGAATTTTTAGTATATAGCAAGTCTCTTCTGAACAAATATCGATTCTCGGCGGAAAGTGCCGTCCCTGAATAGCCCAAGCGGACTACCAAGGCTTATATGGGACGACACTTTACACACATGCA
Organism: Dreissena polymorpha; assembly: GCF_020536995.1. Lineage (NCBI taxonomy): Eukaryota > Metazoa > Mollusca > Bivalvia > Myida > Dreissenidae > Dreissena > Dreissena polymorpha. Next base: position 80,623,313 of record NC_068359.1, read on the forward strand.
TTTAACCCCTTTTCTATGAGGCTCCTGGTGCTTTTTGATATGATGTACGGAGTGAATATTCAACCGATACTCAGTGCAGTCCTTACGTCACTTTTACTTTAGACAATATATCTAAAATATCAATCATACAATGAAACCCTGTGTGAAACCCTATTCGACTTAAATATATATGCTTTGTTGCGGCACAAAACAACATCACAAACCTGAGTAAAACATACACAAGAGGACTTTTTTTAACCCATTTATGCCTAGTGGACTCTACCATCCTTCGAAATTGGATCAATTTATTTCTGAAATAAGGGATGTCTAGTATATTTGTTTCTTTATTTAGAATATTTCTTACTGAAATTCTTTTAAGCAAACAGCGCAGACCCAGATGAGACGCCGCATTATGCGGCGTCTCATCTGGGTCTACGCTGTTTGCAATGTCCTTTTTTCAGGACGCTAGGCATTAATGGGTTAAAAAGATATGCTTGTTTCGAGTATTATAAAACCAAAACCGGACATTCGTTGCTTTATAATCATTATAGTCTTCTGCGTTAGTGATCAAAAGGATGTTATGCAAACAATAATAATATTGGTGTTCAACAACGCCGGCACATAATTTAGAGTTGATCTTATAAATTGTCCAAAGGTCATACTATTACAGGCTAGATATTATCAGTTGTAAAATGAAGAACCGGTAAACAAAATCTATGTATACGTTTCAGTTCGAGAAATGCAGTTTAACCCATTTATGCCTAGTGGACTCTCCCATCCGTCTAAATTGGATCAATTTATTTCCAAAATTAGGGATGTCTAGTATATTAATTTCTATATTTAGAATATTTCTTACAGAAATTCATTTAAGCAAATAGCGCATACTCTGATGAGACGCCGCATCATGCGGCGTCTCGTTTGGGTCTACGCTGTTTGCCAAGGACTTTTTTCTAGACGCTAGGCATAAATGGGTTAATATCGAAAAAAATATCGCGTTAAATATTGCAACAACAGTACAAACACAACGTATTTTACATTTATACAAGCTTTATCTGTAAGAATTGTGACTCACGGTCAGAGAGGAAAAGTGGTGCGCGAGTGCGGAAAAGGTCGTGTACTTGAGTAAATGTGTATATGTAAATTGAACATTAAACATTCATAGCATTCCTTATGCATACTTGACATTTCACAAGAACGCAATCATCTGAAAGACTACCGTATTAACACTCTAGAAGACATATACTATCCGCCGGTTTTGACTCACACAAAAAGCATCGCTTAAAAGAATGCACATTTTGAAGAAAGAGACCAGAGAAAACACTGACGAGAAACATGCACTAGGTGCAGTACATATTGACAATGACAGAGAGGCAACCTCAACATTTGTCGCATCTTTGCCCTTTCTCTGAACTTTAATCTCGGTCATTTCGGTGTCTTCAAACGCCGCGTTGTCCATTAGCGCAACAACTTCCTTAGTGGAACCATTGACTACTTTCTTAGCCGATTGATCAGAGACCTTGATTTCTTTGACTTTCCTTTCTTTCTCATCTTTCTTCTTTGAACCTTTCTCCGCGCATTTCTTTTTCTTCTTTTGCGCTGCACGCTTTGGTTTCTAGTGTTAAAAATTAGACCATTGTACAGTTCAATTTCGACAGAAGTCTCTAATTATTACACAATGAAACAATTAATTGTAGAGCGTCCAACTTAATATATAATAATAATAATAATAATTATTATTATAATAATAATAATAATAATAATAATAATAATAATAATAATAATAATAATAATAATAATAATAACTTTATTTCATGAAGAATTCACATTAAGAAATAATTTCTTTTTTACAATTTGGTCTGCAGTAACAAACCACAAGTATATATTTTGAAACATGCATACGAACATACAAGGGATAAAATAAATGAACGATACAGTTAAATGTTATAATAACTTCCTTATCACTTCCGACGACGTCGACGACGATGATAATGATGACGATGATGATTATGATAATACAAAATATGCAAAATATGATTCAAAAATCCATCTTTCAAAAATCAATTTGTCAAAATAAATTACATCAGACACATCACAACAAAGTATTAACATAGAAAAAGTAAAAACATGAGCATACATATATATCTATGATTTGTTTGTAGGTATTCTTTATATTTTATTTTGAATGTAGTATTCGAAGACACTTGACGTTTTGGTTTTTAAATGACCCGCGTTCTGAGAAAACTGGGCATAATGCATGTGCGTAAAGTGTTGTCCTAGATTAGCCTGTGCAATCCGCACAGGCTAATCAGGGCGGACTTTCCGCTTTTATGACATTTTTCGTTTAAATGAAGTCTCTTCTAAGCAAAAATCCAATTTAGGCGGAAAATGTCGTCCCTGATTAGCCTGTGCGGACTGCACAGGCTAATCTGTGACGACGCTTTACGCACATGCATTATGCCCCGTTCTCTCAGAACATGACACAACTAATAAGCAAGGCAGTTTGAAAGTTCATTAATGACTGAATGCGTTGGTATCTAAAAAAAAACACTCCAAATTTACTACTACCCAGCGCATAAACACAGCCAAAATAATTAAAAGCAAAAAAATGTTTTTAAAAATCCAAAACAACCATATATAAAATCTTAAAACATACCCATCCGCTCAGCCGTTGTTGTTTTAACGCATCCTCATATGCCTGGATTTGCTTTAATATAAATATCATTTTTAGAGATAATAATAAAGAGTGTAATTCGAAAATAATTCATAAGTGAAGGTACCTTTTTGTTCTTTTTTGTTCTGGGTCAGTAAAATAATTGCACATGCTTTAACTGGGACTATATTTCTACGGTATTTAAAAAGAAAACAATAAACTTAAATAATAATTTGTATTTTGAAATTATTATAAAAAACACATCTTGTTTAGCTTTGTTTTGACAATAACGCAGATTTTATTTTACCTTCATCGTTAGTACCAACAACGCAAATGTTGGCTGAGTGAAATAATCAGGTTACCTTAAGCGCGAGTATCGACACAACAAACGTGTTCGCGGCACGCTTGGAGACTGTTCTGGTAGTATCTTTTTTCTTCTGTGCGTCCATCTGTGCTTGAAGTGACCTCCTGCAAGAAAGAACCCAACTCAGGTTCATGCCCATTTTAAAGGCTATCTTACCATGCCATGGAGTTCCGCTCTGTGCATTCGTTAAGCGTTATTCTGCATAGGCTGAATGCAGTGGTGGTTTCATTGATCTCAGCTGATAAGGCTTGCCATACTCTGTCCGCACTGTGATATCACCAGGGCTTTAATACACATGAGCAGACTACCCCACGGTTGGGGTCAATACATGGGTCAATGAAGAAGATTTTAATAATAGCGGTCAATACATGGGTCAATGAAGAAGATTTTAATAATAACATCCTTTCAAGATTGCATTGATAACATACATTAACATACATTAATTTACTGAAAACAACCTTAATAGACAAGAATCAATGCCAATATTATTACTACTATAATTACAAGTATAACTACTATTCTTACTAGTATAACTACTATTATTACTAGTACAACTACTATTATTACTATTAGCATTTGTTAAAATCATCTCACATGAATGCCACCAAAAGGGCAGCGCACTATATCCCAAGAAGATTTATAGAATGTTATGATTTGTATTTGTTCAATAAATATTCTAAATGTGTTGACTTATACTCAACGGTGACAAAAAGTTGATGATATGCAAACATTGTTTGATAGACTTAAATGTATTCTGACATTCAGTGACACACGTACTTTTCTTTGATGGTGTTCGTGGATAGAGTCATCCGGTCTCGAACCGCCATGAAGAACACCTCTTCCCTGGTCGACAAGAAGTAATCCAACATGGATTGCTGAAAAATTGCAGTCATAAATAGTAAATTTAAACATATATTACAACGAAATCAGTCAGAAAAAGAAAACTAAAATTAGGTAAGGCCTTGGAAATCACCGTAACTTATGAAAATGACGACTATTACACGCTTCAATAAATATTATTTAATCTTAACATAACATCTCGGCTTGACAATTTCTTTTTTTGTCTTGTCAAAGTATTTTTTATTCTGGAACTGTAAAAAGACATGTAAATGTTCTATTATCTCTGCGCATATGTTATATTGTAGAGGTATTCTCTGCATCAAGAATAAGCACTAAAATGATGTTTATGCAATCGGTACATCTGAAACATTCTTCATTTTTATCCAAACTATTCCTAAAATAGGTTTCGTAATTTTCGTAAAAAACCTGCGATAAAACTTAGTATACTACTTAATGGTATTCTTGTTTGTACATTCTCAATTTAATAATGAAAGCGTTCACCTGAACTGTATGGTTAGCGTTAAACAACATAACGCAAAGAAAGCCGAGCACCTCCTTAGCAACCTCCTCGTTACGCGTTGCTAGGTGAGGGAGGATTTTCATCATGGACTGTTTGGAGTCGTAGAAATTCTGAATTTGGTTGACAACCTTCAGTGGCCTGTGAAATGAGATTTTTTCATTAATAAATCGCTTATTTAGCGGCAATATTCATGCCAAAGTCTCTTTTGCGTTAATATGCACGCACAGACATACACGATTTCGAATGTTTAAGAAACATGTGTCGCATTTTTTGGTAATTAGATCAAATATTCAGAAAAATCTACGTGTAAGAAGTAACATTATTATTTTGATACAAATGCGTCTTTAAACCCTACAAAAGACGCCCCCGTACTTTGAAATGTTGTGCTCCGTAGTCCTGGTTGCCCAGTCGGCCGGAAGTTGCCTCTCCTCGTTGTGAATCATGGCCCTCAGGATCTGCAGACACTTGATGTTCAACTCGTCCAGCTCCATGCGGGCATGCTCCGTAATCCGCTTCTTCTCCAAGGATATACTGTGCATATTTAAATTGACATTAGAAATTGTCACAAACTCGACAAAAGACCCGCATTGCTTTTTCGGCTAACTTGAATGTCAAATAATCTGGGTTCTGCAATTTCATTCTCGTCAAACATCACTCCTAAGGCTATTGGTGTTGTGTCGAAAGAAATTGATTCCGCTAATGTTATCGGTTCTACATTTGTAGATCTCAGTAAGGCATTTTATCTAGTATATCACGATATTCTATTACATAAACTACGCCTTTATCCAATCTCCGACTCCGCTCGTATGCTGATGGACTCGTATTTATCGAACACAAAAAGTGCGTGAAAATTGGAACTACGCAGTTCTCATTCATAAAAATATGTGGAGTTCCACAGGGAAGCATGCTGTGCCATCTTTTTTACCTTATAAAGATTGATGACACTTAATCTGGTTTTCTGTATGCGTACATTGACGTCTGTGTGGATAATTAAACACGGAATGCAATTAATAGCAAATCGAAATGTCTTCAAACGAAATTACAAGACATCAATATCGTGCCTCATTTGATGTGGCGCAAGTGAATATGCTTATTCGTCCAACAAATTCAAATTTTATTTTAATTGGTTATCACAGCAAATTCCAACATTGAAATAAACTTATACCACACAACTCCCAACTCAAGTCACATTTTAAAGGGGCCTTTTCACAGATTTTTGCATGTTTTGAAGTTTGTCATTAAATGCCGTATATTGATAATTGTAAACATTGGATATAAAAAGCTCGAGTGAAAAATTAAGAAAACAATTTAAAAAAAAATAAAAAAGTAACCCACATCTGGGTTCGAACCACTGACCCTTGGAGTCCTGGAGTAAAAATATAAATCATTTAGACCACTCGGCCATCCGCGCTCACGAAATGTTAAAAGCATTTTATACTTTATATAAGCTATCCGCGTAGTTTTACAAAATATAACGACAACAACAGAACTATCCACAGTATTCAATCGTTTCGCGTTGCGACGCTTTATAATTTTCAGGTTTTTCAATCGTCAAAAGATGCATATATTGGCTATTTTAGAGCTTGGTAAATGTTCAGTAATACTGTTTCCTCACAAATATAACTAAAACGAACATTTGCGAATCTGAAACAACTTTTTTAAATTTTGTCAATTTACCAAAACGTGAAAAGGCCCCTTTAACGGTTTACCTGTCGATTGATCAGAAACTAAATTGTAATGATCACATAACTATTGTTTACATTAGAATGCAGTCTTAAATTACTCTTCTTAAAAGAATAAAAAAATCTAAAATAAGGGGATGAAATGTCTTCAGTTGATTCCTAATTATGACCAATTACGGATTATAATTTCTATATTTGGGGTTCAAATTGTGTATGTAAAATCTAAAATATAAGTTCTTCAAACGCGCTGTGCTGACATTTTTTTCTGAAAAAAAGTATCGGGAGTTCAGGGTGTCATCGTAAGCTCCACGATTTAAATGATTTTGACGGCTTTGACAACCACTTCTCGAGCATGTAACGCCTTATGTACTTTCATCAAAGTACTTACTCAAATGTCAAAAAAGTGCATAGTTAATATGCAATACGGATGGATATAGCCTTTCCTCTGGCGATTTTATTGGGGGGGGGGGGGCGTACGCCGCGTCCGCCCCCCCCCCCCCCCTGGATCCGCCTATGGCATGTTATCATGTATAACAGTTAGTATTCACAGTAATACATGTATATTCAACTTACTACAGGTTCTCTATGAGTTTTGCCGTCCACTCGTATTTCTTGATGACCTTTTTCTCGTTCTGGTTAATGAAGCACTTTACCAGGCTCTGGAATTCTTCCCCCAACGGTAGCTCCTCATCACCACCCAGGTCCGTGTACTCTGCAAACGAGTCGTGTTCTGAGAAAACTGGGCATAATTCATGTGCGTAAAGTGTCGACCCAGATTAGCCTGTGCAGTCCGCACAGGCTAATTAGGGACGACACTTTCCGCCTAAATTGGATTTTTGCTAAGAAGAGACTTCATTTTAACGAAAGATATCATAAATGCGGAAAGTGTCGTCCCTGATTAGCCTGTGCGGACTGCACAGGCTAATCTGGGACGACACTTTACGCACATGCATTATGCCCAGTTTTCTCAGTACACGACGCAAACATTGCGGTAACAAGTACTTTGTACACGAAGTGCGGAGTAGTGGATATGGTGTCCGCCCAGCGACCGGGAAGCCACCGGTTTGACCCCTACTGTGGGAGCGTTATTTAGATCTCCCAAGAGACACAAAGTACTGGTTCTACACAGGAAACGGACTCGACACGTTTCAATAAGCTTTTGACTTTGATGTTACCGAGCTGCATTTAGAGTTAAAAACTAAACTAAGGTCATAACATCTGGAAATATATTGGCGCGTTGTTTTTGAAATTATTTTCGAGTAACTATTCCTGATCTAATTAGAGCTTTGTCAATAACACCCCCTCTCCCGCAACGCTATATTCAAGGACAAAGATCACAGGAATGCGTAGATCACTTTGAATTGAAAAATGTGTCTGGCACATCTACATTTTGTGGCGATTACACACTTCAAGTATCAATGTAATCACTAGAGTTCGGACAGACATAATGACTCTTAAAAAGCACAACGCGAGGATATTACTTCGAATGTACTTGAAAGGGCATACACCTCTATGCAATTGAATATGAATTATTCGACGTGTTCCAAACCGTGACTTCTTTATGGGTGGAATATGGGATAGTTAAACAACGTTAATTGTGTTTTGTTCATGGTAAAATTAGAGTGTATTGAGTAACAATTGATTATAAATTAAAAACTTATTTAATGAATTCTTGTTATAAATGAGCTAGATATATATAAAATACCAGGTTCTAAAAATATCGGACGGTTAAATAAATAATATATAATGGGTAGTTTTAGGATTATATCTTACTGAATACATTACTAATGTAGAGTTAATTTCAACATACATTAGGATTGAGCTCATGAGCACACTCATATTACAACAAAATATATACACATATGGTTAATTGCGTACATAATTTTTAACAGACGCTGCATCAAAATCTTAATACAACAAATGTATAAACATCCAGACTCCATTTGTATTTTTATATTACGCAGATAAATAAATGAAAGTACATGGTCAGAAATAATTGATGCATTAATTCGCGCTTTTGACGTGCTGTCCATTATTAACACAGCACCACAATATTACGAAACACGCGTAATTAATGACGGCCACCCTTTAAAAATTAAATAAAAAAATATAAAGATGTATTACAGATATATAGGATCTGGCACGAGTTGTCATATCATATCATATTTTTATTAAACGAGTTCAGGAATTTTGTGAGTACGCGAGCCTTTACTAGCTTACTAAGGAATTTCCTGGACGAGTTTAATAAAATATGGTATGATAATGACAACGAGTGTCAGATCTTTTTATCATATGCTTTTAAATAAGCAAAAAAAATAATGATAAATCCCGAATGTTGTTTACATTTCGTGACGTCATTTGACGTTGCAACGTCATTTCAGCAAAATAACAAAATGCGATTGGTCAATCGAACGCAAACTAAGCCAATGAAAACGCTTAAAAAGTTTATTACACATGCGTAAGATACATTTTTCGTAATGGTTATATAACATGGGAAACTTGGTATGGCATGTGATAAAAACAGCGCAGACAATGGGATGACGTCACAGCAATGATTTTATGGGCAAACTGTTGAAATTCGCATGTATGTTGTAGCATATGTGGAATGACCCATTAAACGATACTGTTGAAATGAAAACCTGCGACATATGAGTTGTGTACATGACCATCCTATAAATAGAAATATGTGAACAAACCCTTATCTTAACCCTTAACTAAAATGGTATATTAACCCATGTATGCCTAGTGGACTCTCCCATCCATCTAAATTGGATCAATTTATTTCCAAAATTAGTGATGTCTAGTATATTAATTTCTATATTAAGAATATTTCTTACAGATATTTCTTTTAGCAAACAGTGCAGACCCTAATAAGACGCCGCATCATGCGGCGTCACATCTGGGTCTACGCTGTTTGCCAAGGCCTTTTTTCTTTACGCTAGGCATAAATGGATTAAGGATTACGGTAACTTTTATTGTCTAATCCGATTGATGACGATAATTATATGATATTGTTTTGTTAGCTTTCTGTTCAAGTAAATTACTAAAACAATTATTTGCCATGTAATGACCATTTTAGGAAGTACAGTTCTATACTGTCAAGATTAAATAATCAACTATGATCAACATACAATGTGATCGTATCAGCATGTAATGTTTCAGTATCATAAACAGTGTTATATACAGTAATGTAGGCTATTAAATAACATGAATGACGTCAACTGTACATGCATCAGTAAGTTAAACATTATAACAGTGATTTATATATATATATATATATATATATATATATATATATATATATATATATATATATATATATATATATATATATATATATATATATATATATATATATATATATATCATTATAGTTGTGTTCAAGTAAATATAATATACACAATAATGAAATGACGCATTGTTTACAATTGTTCTGATATTTGCGAAATAAATGTTTTAGGCATCGCATTCACGCATGCTTTGGAATAACTCGATATCAAAAAAGTGCGTGTCTACTTACCTCCTTAGTAAAAGTAAAATATAACATTAAAAAGTGCATGTTCATACATTTTATGGTTCACATAAATCACATAAAAAATAGTTTCACGATACAAAATACAAGTTAAATGGCCAAATCGCGTTCCAAAACAAACACTATTTTAGAATTGAAATATTATAGTACCCGGCATTAAGTTAACCCATTTTATGCCTAGCGTCTAGAAAAAAAAGCCTTGGCAAACAGCGTAGACCCAGATGAGACGCCGCATGATGCGGCGTCTCATCAGGGTCTACGCTCTTTGCTTTAAGGAATTTTTGTAAGAAATATTCTAAATATAGAAATAAATATACTTGACATCCCTAATTTTGGAAATAAATTGATCCAATTTAGAATGATGGGAGAGTCCACTAGGCATAAATGGGTTAAGTTCAGTATTACATGCGCACCAACCTCTGCTGGATTTAACCTTAAGCTGGGCCAGCACCGTGTTGTGCCCAGCGAACACTATGGAGCAGTTCTTAGCAAACGTCCTAAACTGGGCGTTGATTTCCACTTCATCTGAATAATACTCGATGTTCCCCTGAGAGAAATAACAACCATGTATTGCTTAGTTGGGATTTTTAATGATAAGTCGGTTATCTGTATCCTATTTTTGAATTTAAATCATATTATGTGATCGTTTCATCAAATTCAGCATGACTGTTAATCAGAAATGTTTGCCATAATACTTAAGACTTCTCTTCATAGGTATTCGCAATTAGTGATCTTCCCAGAAAAACGTAAGGCTTTCTAGAGTTTCATTGCCTGCTAGACCCTTCACTGAGCCTCGTTCTGGTAAAACGGGTTTTATTCACGTGCCTTAAGTGTCGTCCAAGATAAGAATGTGCATTCCGCGCTGGTTATTCTGGGACGACACTTTCCGCTTTTATAGAATCTTTATAAAAGAAAGTCTCATCTTAAAAAAAAACATTTTAGGCGGATCGTGTCGTCCTTGATGCGCCAGTGCTAACTGCACAGGCTAATCTTGGAAAGCACTTTATGCACATGCATTAAGCCCAGTTTTCCGAGAACGAGGCTCAATAAATATGTTTTTACTAACGTACCCGTCGGATGGCACTAGACGTGTCTTCGGCGGTGATGCCGGAAGCAAACCGGTCTAGCACGTGCTCGAGATTCTGTGCAAGTATTAAAATGACATCATCATCTTTCTCAAATTCTCATACAGACGATCTCTAAACGAGTGTATTTCCGGTTAATAATTAAAATCACTGGATTAAAATTAACACTGATATTTAAGAATGATTTCAGAAATACATTTCTGAAAACACATACAAATACAATTAAAATGATTTAATATTTGTTAAGATGATATGTTTTCGTCATAATTATGAAAGGGGGAATAGAATAAACAGTCTCTTAATTAGTCAAAATAAAGACATTGTCTCGATACGAATAAAATGTATGTTATACGTGGAATCAAAGTACAGTTCAACTTTCAAAACAGGACAGCTAAAGGCGCTCAACATGCACTACACCAACGAGACAGGATCCCAAACGAGACTGCTTCTACGTTTGCTCAAAGGTATACGGAAATGTTTACCCTAGCTCTTCATCTTACCGAGTTTGGCATGTTGGATATAGGAACAAGCACGGTGATGCAATTGACGAGATTCTTCATGTGTAGCGGCTTGTACAAGAGAGGTCCCAGAATCTCGCCGAACATCTGGAACAAAAATAGAAACACTAACATAAAAATAAAAACGGATTCGTTATTTTGGAACGTATAGGGAAACAATCCTTAAAGTTAACTCAACACGAATTACAATTGTATAAGCTCTATAGAGATAAACTGAATCCATGATCGTTTTTATTGAACCAAGTATTTTTTTTACAAAGAGTGACCTTGAACTTTTCAATTTATTGGTCCGGATTTTTTTATTTTGCGATTTTAGATTTCATGCGCGAGCTCTTAATGACTTTCGGTAAGTTGAATGAACACACCTTAGATGCAAAACGTGTAATATTTATACAGTATGTTTTTAACCCTTTTCCACTCTGAAATAACGTAAAGATATAAGCCAGAAAGGCCTGCGAGTAACTTGCAGGCAGCTCAGCTTTTATGCTGTTTGCTGCTCATCATTTTCTTAAGATTGGAAATCAAGCCTTTAAAACCTTAATCTAATAAGAAAGGTCTTTAATTAAATTAGATTTTCTCAGGGACGACAGCAAACAGGTAAAATGCCATTTTTAAGTGGGGAAAGGTTAAACATCACCAATGACTTTTTACCTTCCTTAAACAAATCGTGGCAAATAAAACAAAATTGCAAGTAACTGGCAGGCTGCGCAGGTTGTATGCTATTTGCTGCTTATAAGTGTCTTAAGGTTGGAAATCAAGCCTTTTAATCCTTAATATATTAAATATAATCGCTTCACTTCCTTCTATTGTTCAGTGACCTTTACAAACATATAGGTCCCTGTATTGTTATTCAGTACCGTGATTTGAGTATTCAGGGGCGGTAATCCGGGAGTCATCTATTTCTGGGATTGTCTATATTAAGAAAGATTTAACTCAAATTTGATTGAAACTACACACAGGCTATTATTGAACTCTTAAATCGCAGGAATCAAGCCGCTTGATGAGAATTACGCACCACGACGGCCTTCGCTAGATGGTCCGTCTCGTCCAGCTCACTGGGGTGCGTGGAGTGGTCCGGGAAGTAGAAGTCCCGGAAGAACGCCTCGAGGAACGGAAGAACTCCCTCCAGGAAGTACAACAGGCTGCCGTAGGAGGAGGTCTCGAAGTCAGGGGCGGCGGCGATACCACTATGGGAGCAGCACGTGTGGGGTTAGAGCATTTAAGGGTTGGGTTCATGATGCGTGAATGGAAACGCTTACCTTTCTATTGTTTTATAGTTCTCAAACGTCTTCATATAAGAATAAGTAACAAATGTAACCTAGTATTTAAAATGTTCCAGTCAATATCAATGTTGACATTTAGCATACTTAGATGACATTTTAGATTCAAGTCCGAAAGGGATGAAAACTCTCTTTATTTTTCAGTTATAGGTAAATGTCTGTAACATTGACTAAGAAATTCAATTGGCCCAAAAGCTAAAAAAATACACGTAAGGAAAAGAAACAATTCATGACAATAAATTGTCTAACTTAAAATATAAATCTGCATAAGAATGACTGTGAAAGTGGTCCTTTTAAATGGGTAAAAACAAGAAAACAGGCCAGCAACAAGTACCTTTAGTTTCAATTTTATGGCTTTATTAATTGTAAGCACACACAAAGCCATATACAAATCACACGTGTATTCTGCTGTGTGGAAACGGATTATCATTTCGGCAAATAAGAAGTAAACCTTTCTATTGGAAACCTTCAGAAAATCCAGCGTTACATAAAAATAACATCCTTTTTTGCTATTAAAAAAAGAACATATATTCTTAATACTTGTGAAATAGATATAAAAAGAATGAAAATTTACGTGAACAGTCGGGAAAAAACAAAGTTATTTAAGCACGAGGTCCTTAATTTATAGCATGTAACCAATTTCCAAATAAAGCACAAAGCAAACAACGCAGGCAAAGCCAATAAATCTGGGGTAACCATAATAAAACAGTAAACGCCAAGCGTTGCGGCTGAACTGTAAGCAGCTGCTGAACTCGAGGACGAAAGGAGCGTAAAACTATTGTTTTAGTAGCATAGTTCAAGGTTGTAGCCTCGAAATGATTAAAACAGTAAACGCAAAACGTTGCGGCTGAACTGTTAGCAGCTGCTGAACACGAGCACGGAAGGAGCGTACTATTATTGTTTTAGTAGTATAGTTCAAGGTTGTAGCCTCGAAATGATTAACATGAAAACATACGAGACGCGTTTTGAGAAAACTGGACATAATGCATGTGCATAAAGTGTCGTCTTAGATTAGCCTGTGCAGTCCGCACAGGCTAATCTGGGACGACAATTTCCGCCTTTATGACATTTTTAGTGTAAAGGAAGTCTCTTCTACACAAAAATCCAATTAATGCGGAAAGTGTCGTCCCTGATTAGCCTGTGCGGACTGTACAGGTTAATCTGGGACGACACTTTACGCACATGTATTATGTCCAGTTTTCTCAGAACGCGACTCATACCTTTTCTCTGGTGCCGTCTTGATGTAGGTTGCCATCTTGTCTGGGTCCTCCTTAACACTGTCAGTGAGGCGGTTCATCTCGACCGACACCGTTGACATGAACTGCCAAATGTCCCTAACGAGTGGGCAGAGGAAATGGAGGAATTATATCGAAGATAAATACGGACCGTGCTCTGTGAAAAGGGGGTTTAATGCATGTGCGTAAAGTGTCGTCCCAGATTAGCTCGTTCAGGCCGCACAGGCTAATCAGGGACGACATTTTCCGCCGAAACTGGATTTTTGATACGAAAAGTCTTTCTTTAAACGAAATATATTATAAAAGCGGAAAGTGTCGTCCCTGATTAGCCTGTGCGGATTGCACAGGGTAATCTGGGACGACACTTTACGCACATGCATTAAACCCCCTTTACACAGAGCACGGATCATATTTAATATTTATAATGTATGTATTATACTCAGGATGAAAACAATAATAAAATCGATAAGCTGTACTGCTTAGCAACCTATCCGATTGGTTAGATTATAGCGAGTAAATAAGTTACCGTTGACTTGAGCTGACAAAGGTCGCTGATGAGTAAATAGACAAGTCGTCATTTTTTGCAAAAGGTTACATACAAATATTGTATATATGATGTATATACTGTATGATGATTGAATAATAATAATAATTAATAAGATATAAGAAACGTATATTGGCCAGCAAAGACGACTACCTACAGACTGCCTAGATTTTATTGTGTAAAGAAGACATTTGTATTCTTATAAGTGTTTGTGTGTGTTTTGACGTTCCTGAGGGCCTCACGCGCCCGAGGCTGCAGTAGGCTCCGTAGTGTGTCCCAGAACTTTTACCTTAACATATAGTAATACGAAAGCTACGACGAATTTTGAATTAAAGCTTCAATTTACAGCCAGTTCTTTTTAACTGAAACATAAACGATTTTGGTTTGGTCTTGCGCTGATGAATGGGAGCCGACTTCCCCAAGAAAACCACACCTGTCCCGTATGTTGACCACCCACCAAACTTTCACGCCTCGCAGCTCGGGTAATGTAAGTTAGAAGCGCGCACCAACCATAGCGCTACCCGGACATCCTTTAACAGGGTGCAGAATCAACGGGGTTTTCAGGGGTTTGCACACGGGCTGGACAGAATGTAAACACACCGATAAGAACTTTATTTTTTGCAATATCTCAAGTTATTGAAATTTATTTTCAAACATCTTTAGTGCATAAAAGACAGTTTTTCTATAAATTCTTCAATACGTCTGAAATCGGTGACAATATTTCACGTTGCTTGAAGCAAAACAGTATAAATGAATGCAGAACACATACAATTTTTGAACAAGAAAACATTCTTATTAAATAAAGTAATTCTGAAGTATTTCGCATTGCCATAAGCAGCATAAAAAATCTGTCTTTTATGCACTAGTTAAAATTCTTTAGAAAGTGTTTTAAGAAGTTATTCGAAAAAAAATCACCACTTAACGGTTACCAGAAAGTCACGTGATCCTGCATCCTGTTTAAGGAGAAGGTACGAAAGGCGTGCACATAAATACAGCCGATCGATCAGCTTTATGGAATCCGACATATTTGAGTCAACGTGAACATTCTCGTTTTAAGTTGAATAAACAATACTACATAAACAATTCAACTACGGGGTGGGTGAACTGAGATAAATAAGCGGCACATACCGGTAAACATAATGCTTTAGTGTCATTAGAAAAGTACTGCAAGTGTCATTAGTAAAGTACTGCATTAATTACTTTTATTACATACATCATTAATATAAAAATATTGTAATTATTAAAATGTATCATCAAATAATCAAAGATGAATAAAATAACTGTTATAACACAAGATAACTAATACTAGCGCTTAATAAAATAAACACTATTTGTGTTGACATCAAACGACTAAGAAGCTCTAGGCCATCAGTTACAGCATTAGTTTCCTGGAACAACATACAGTTTTTCTACAACATGCGGTTAGTCATCTTTAACACAATAGTATTCATATTACCCAGAAATAAAATGGCCAAAATGACCCCGTGCTATATCCCTAGTATGGACAAATAGAACAATTTTATAAGGAACAATATAAATGTTTATTTTTTCATCCATAAGTTAAAATCAATGTAACTTAAACAATGCATGCCTATGAAGACAGCTTATTTATAGCTCATGTTTACATAGAAAGAAATATTGTTTAAAGAAATTTTGATAAATATAACATATGTTGAACTCCATTTCAATCAAGTTATCGTTTCGGTTTACACTTTGTATTTAACATTTCTTTATATATTCAGTAATAAATCGAACGATGTTGTTTAAAGATTCCGTTGTTATAAAAACGATTGCTATACGTCGTTAGACAAACGTTAGACAAACAAACAGCATTATCACCCTGTATTTAAAAATTAAAATACAAGAGTCTACATAAATTGTCAATCTCGTTGAATCGCCAGAACATAATTTTAAACTTTGTTGTTTCTATTGCCATGCAACGCTCATCGGTCGCAAGGTTTGCTTCGTTATTTTTAACTTTGTTGCTAAAAATGTTCAACCAGTCGCATATTAAGGTGACTAATGATGAGTTTATATTTTCATTGTAAACTTAATGTTAATTACAGGACATGGGTTCTAAATACTGCATTCATTACGTCAATTCGTTGACCGCACAACCTTACAGAACCTTAACAGAACGACGCAGGAAACAATGTTAGGTGTCTGAAAAATTATTAAGCCGCGAAATCATATATTTCTCTCTTTTTTTCTTTTTGTAGAATTCTTCGTAGTAAGTTAAATGCACAATATAAATATTCATTTTATTTTTACCTTTAATATAAACCACTATTTGATCAACTAGATATTTCTTTTTTTAATCACATGAACTGGTCGTTGTCATGGTTTTGAATTAAAGACCATTACATTGAATACTATTTCTTTATAGAGGTAACCCGAAATGTGCTAGAATTTGTGAAAATTCGGGACAAATAAGATCCATTAAAAATCTATGCAGAATGACATACCATAGTAATTGATATTATTTGAATTTGATTTCCATCACTGCATAAAATGGGTCATCTTTGTACGAAAATTAGTATTTTATTGCCCAAATGTCAAGCACAATCACAATCGTGATAAATCGGCTATCTCCGGACTCATCCGTAATATACTTATGAAAAAAAATCGTCTGCTGATCCCGAGTGGCACAATCGGAGATAAGCCTCTTCAAACCCTGTCAGCCCGAAAAGAGTGGCCTTGTCGAGACTCGAGAGCGTACCAATAAGCTTAAGGCTTGTGCAAAGACCTGTAATCTATAGGTCTTTGGCTTGTGATGCAAAAAAAAATCGTTTTACTTAATTCAATCAAACGTACCCGAAGTGCGAGAGCTCGCTAGCCCCCGTCTCGACGGTGGTCTCGCCGCTCTTCATGTACACGTGGTGGAGGCATTTCAGGAAGGGTTTCTTGTACACGTTGTCCACGTTGTCGTTGTTGAGGACCCACAGCAGGTCCTCGATCGGTAGGATGGTCTGGCATAGAGACTCGATGAACATGTTCTCGCCCTGTGAGGACAGGTGATTATAAGTTACACTGTTAGTAACTAATGGTGTATGGGATATACACCCTCAGTAATTTCATACCATACGAGAGCAAAATACACCATTGGCACGTGGCCGCTCTAAGCCAATCGGATTATGTCATTTTTGTAGGAGGTGAGATATATAGATATTACTTATATTAATGACGAACGAATACCCACTGATAGATTCGAAGTGTTTTTGCCGTGTGATGCATGCAAAGAAATTTGCTTAGAGGGGGGGGGGGGAGTATATATTCTAACATTTTTAGCATTATGCCTATTTTATGCAAGGGGAAATATACACGGTCTAATAGAATATTTCAAGTGCTCTCGAAATGTGATGACAGGTGGAATATACATTTCTGAGAATGACGAACAAATCTTGTAGTTTCGACGTGTTCTCGCCTTGTGATGCATAGAAATACATTTTCCTTGAGTGAATTATTATATGTTTAACGAATTTAATATGTTCTTTCTTTCAAAATATCAATTATTTAACACTTGGATTCAACAAGTTCTCGCCTTGTGGAATACACATTTGGATACAGTGACGAATGATGAGCGCTTGAGGATTCAACATGTAAGGTGGGATATACATTTTCTGCGTGTGGTGAGGTAAAGATTATAACATATTTAACATAGTGTTGTCCTGAAACAAAAGGTTGTATGCAACACAGTGGTGGAATGTAGATCTAACGAGCATACGAGTCATATATTTTTTATGAGTAAGAAGCAAAAGGTCTTGGAATAATGACGGGTTAAAATGAAACCTACATTTTACACGTATTTAAGTGACGAGGTTTTGAACAATAACTAACTTTTCAATTTTACTTGATGAGCACAATTGATCATTGGAATAATGTATTGTAATAAACGGGATTAACCAACACATATTACAATTAGCTCTTTGTGTACTTTAAATCAGTCTGTGAATACACAAATCAGCTCCACGCGAACTTTAAAGATATAAAATTACGGACATTTTTACTGTATAGAACTACGTAGAGCCAGCTTTATTGAATATTCGTGGAAAAATACTACCGACCCACCTCCGCACAAGCCGCCAGCAAGTCCAGGAGACTGATGTAGTATCTCAGACGAGATATCTCCCGAGGATTTGTGAGTATCTGGGACCTGTTCAAACCAATATTGGATTAGAAACGGATTATGCTTTAACACATTTATGCCTAGCGTCTAGAAAAAAGGCCTTGGCAAACAGCGTAGACCCAGATGAGACGCCGCATGATGCGGCGTCTCATCAGGGTCTGCGCTGTTTGCTTAAAGGAATTTCGGTAAGAAATATTCTAAATATAAAAATAAACATACTATAGACATCCCTAATTTTGGAAATAAATTGATCCAATTTAGAAGGATGGGAGAGTCCACTAGGCATACATGGGTTAAGTGAGACAATGTTATACCCGAATTAAAACGCTTATTTTTATGCCGTGCATGAGGTGATTGCCTACATTATAATCTTCGATTGGTCAGTTGTCTGCAACATAATAATTAGACGTAAAACAATGTCAAAGAATGTATGATCAACTTCTTTAAATTGATTCTTTAATAAGAAAGTAACCAAATAACCAGTGTTTATTTATTAACACTAGCTTATTTGAAGGAAACCATCAACCTTATTTGTAAAGACAAACCGGCGAAAAGATCTCACCTCTCTTCTCGAGACATGTCAAGGACAAATGCGACCTTCTTGTAGTTCTGCATGATGTACTTCATCACATAAGCCTGGTTCCGCTTCAGTGTCAGATTGGTTCCCACCACCTTCACAATCATACCGAGGAGGTCAAGGAACTCTGGCGCCCGGTCTTGGAGGTCGGCTGCACGGTTGACAATTTTCTGAATCTGTCTTGGACTTATCTTCAGACACGTAGCTTGGTTGCCACAAAATACCTGCAATTTACTTGACTCGTGGGTTCTTTTTGAGTCGTGGTTATAGAGATCGCGTGAAATCCCGTGATATAACGTTTACCAAAAGATGCAGTCGTTACGGAAAACGTTTAAACCTGGTCATCATTGTATTGCTGATGAAAAATACGACAAAATCAGGTCAATATTGAAATTCATCAGAACTCTAAAATATTTCCCTTTTTGTAAATTGTTCATATATCGTTCCCTAGTAACAAAATTCGTTTATTAATGAGAATTTTGCCATACTGCATCGTCTGTTGACATTTTTTCATAAGAAATTAACCTTTGAAATATCAGTTTAAAGGCTATTCATAGTATGCAAATTTTGAAATTGGAATAGCCAATCAGAAAACACGGCTGCACAGGAAACCATTTTCAAGATGGCGGTTTGACACCATCAACGCAATCGATTAATTATTATTATTACGGACGATTAACATTTGAAAAAACAAACACATATTAAGACCAAAGGTTAATAATTATGTTCATAATGATTGCTAGTCATCTATTAAAAAATGCATGTGGTGTAACAACTTTATGAAAATAACCCACGACTCAACAAGCATATAGCAGACGTGACCATTTTGAAGGCGCTTCAAACGCGTATATCCTTCAGCAATCTACATGCCCGTACTTCTTTCAGGAACCTACTATTACCTACCACCTTAATATATTGGCATTCATATACCTCTTTTATGAATGAATCAACGAAGCCTCTTTGAGGATTTCACCTCAAAAATACTTTATCCAAATATCTTTAAATACCTTTTCATACCACTTTGAGGAATTTCAATACACATAACTTTTGACGAATCAACAAAAACATTTTTGGGGGAAAACTATCTATACATGCATATTTAAGGAATCTAACTTAACACACCATATGAAGATTTTTCATATACATTCCTCGTTGAGAAATAAATAAATGCGAAGCTCTCTGACTTGAAGAATCTAGGCATATCAAGATTTCTTTAAAGGCAATGTAGGTTAAAGGTTTGGGTTAAGAATATGTTATGATGACTTGTGACTCTTCAACCGATATTTCACACTATCCCCCTGATAACAGGGATATAAGTCATCCGTTTGCACGCGGCGCAGTCGCGAAACATTGGCTTATTTCCTCTACAGGTACCCATTTATACACCTTAGTCGAAGAGAGCAAGCGTGATGTTAAATTTTTGCTCGGAATAAACCCCGTGCTATGAGCGAAATTCGAACCAGGGACCTTCCAGCACCCTAACACTAGACCTCTGTTACCTACGGCTACGTACCTCCTTCAGAGCGATGGCGAGGTCAGACTCCACTAACCGAACGTCCAGTACGGCTACGTACCTCCTTCAGAGCAATGGCGAGGTCAGACTCCACTACCAACACGTCTAGTACGGCTACGTACCTCCTTCAGCGCAATGGCGAGGTCAGACTCCACTACCCGCACGTCTAGTACGGCTACGTACCTCCTTCAGAGCAATGACGAGGTCAGCCTTCACTACCCGCACGTCTAGTACGGCTACGTACCTCCTTCAGAGCAATGGCGAGGTCAGACTCCACTAACCGCACGTCTTATACGGCTACGTACCTCCTTTAGAGCGATGGCGAGATCAGACTCTGCTAACCGCACGTCTTATACTACTACGAACCACCTTCAGAGCGATGGCGAGGTCAGACTCCACTACCCGCACGTCTAGTACGGCTACGTACCTCCTTCAGAGCAATGGCGAGATCAGACTCCACTACCCGCACGTCTAGTACGGCTACGTACCTCCTTCAGAGCAATGGCGAGCTCAGACTCCACTACCCGTGCGTCTAGTACGGCTACGTACCTCCTTCAGCGCAATAGCGATGTCAGACTCCACTACCCGCGCGTCTAGTATGGCTACGTACCTCCTTCAGAGCTATGGCGAGGTCAGACTCCAATACCTGCACGTCTAGTACGGCTACGTACCTCCTTCAGAGCAATGGCGAGGTCAGACTCCACTACCCGCACGTCTAGTACGGCTACGTACCTCCTTCAGATCAATGGCGAGCTCAGACTCCACTACCTGCACGTCTAGTACGGCTGTGTACCTCCTTCAGAGCAATGGCGAGGATAGACTCCACTTACCGCACGTCCAGTACGGCTACGTACCTCATTCAGAGCGATGGCGAGATCAGACTCTACTAACCGCATGTCTAGTACGGCTACGTACCTCCTTCAGAACAATGGCGAGGTCAGCCTCCACTACCCGCACGTCTAGTACGGCTACGTACCTCCTTCAGAGCGATGGCGAGGTCAGACTCTATTAACCGCACGTCCAGTACGGCTACGTACCTCCTTCAGAGCGATGGCGAGATCAGACTCCACTACCCGCACGTCTATTACGGCTACGTACCTCCTTCAGAGCGATGGCGAGGTCAGACTCCACTACCCGCACGTCTAGTACGGCTACGTACCTCCTTCAGAGCAATGGCGAGGTCAGACTCCACTACCTCCTCGTCTAGTACGGCTACGTACCTCCTTCAGAGCGATGGCGAGATCAGACTCCACTACCTCCACGTCTAATACGGCTACGTACCTCCTTCAGAGCGATGGCGAGGTCAGACTCCACTACCTGCACGTCTAGTACGGCTACGTACCTCCTTCAGAGCGATTGCGAGGTCAGACTCTACTACCCGCACGTCTAGTACAGCTACGTACCACCTTCAGAGCGATGGCGAGATCAGACTCTACTAACTGCACGTCTAGTACGGCTACGTACCTCCTTCAGAGCGATGGCGAGGTCAGCCTTCTCTCACCGCACGTCCAGTACGGCTACGTACCTCCTTCAGAGCGATGTCGAGGTCAGACTCCACTACCCGCACGCCCAGTACGGCTACGTACCTCCTTCAGAGCGATGGCAATGTCAGATTCCACTACCCGCACGCCCAGTACGGCTACGTACCTCCTTCAGAGCGATGGCAATGTCAGATTCCACTACCCGCACGTCCAGTACGGCTACGTACCTCCTTCAGAGCGATTGCGAGGTCAGAGTCTGCTAACCGCACGTCTTATACGACTACGTACCACCTTCAGAGCGATGGCGAGGTCAGACTCCACTACCCGCACGTCTAGTACGGCTACGTACCTCCTTCAGATC
Source organism: Dreissena polymorpha (assembly GCF_020536995.1). NCBI lineage: Eukaryota > Metazoa > Mollusca > Bivalvia > Myida > Dreissenidae > Dreissena > Dreissena polymorpha. Next base: position 80,645,600 of record NC_068359.1, read on the forward strand.
AATGGCGAGCTCAGACTCCACTACCTGCACGTCTAGTACGGCTGTGTACCTCCTTCAGAGCAATGGCGAGGATAGACTCCACTACCCGCGCGTCTAGTACGACTACGTACCACCTTCAGAGCGATGGCGAGGTCAGACTCTACTAACCGCACGTCTAGTACGACTACGTACCTCCTTCAGAGCGATGGCAATGTCAGACTCCACAAACCGCACGTCTAGTACGGCTACGTACCTCCTTCAGAGCGATGGCAATGTCAGACTCCTCTAACCGCACGTCCAGTACGGCTACGTACCTCCTTCAGAGCGATGGCAATGTCAGACTCCTCTAACCGCACGTCCAGTACGGCTACGTACCTCCTTCAGAGCGATGACAATGTCAGACTCCACTAACCGCACGTCTAGTACGACTACGTACCTCCTTCAGAGCGATGGCGAGGTCAGACTCCACTAACCGCACGTCTTATACGGCTACGTACCTCCTTTAGAGCGATGGCGAGATCAGACTCCACTACCCGCACGTTTAGTAGGGCTACGTACCTCCTTCAGAGCGATGGCAATATCAGATTCCACTACCAACACGTCTAGTACGGCTACGTACCACCTTCAGAGCGATGGCGAGGTCAGACTCCACTACCCGCACGTTTAGTACGGCTACGTCCCTCCTTCAGAGCGATGGCAATGTCAGACTCCACTACCAACACGTCTAGTACGGCTACGTACCTCCTTCAGAGCGATGGCGAGATCAGACTCCACTAACCGCACGTCTTATACGGCTACGTACCTCCTTTAGAGCGATGGCGAGATCAGACTCCACTAACCGCACGTCTAGTACGGCTACGTACCTCCTTCAGAGCGATGGCGAGATCAGACTCCACTACCCGCACGTCAAGTAGTATGTCCAGACGCTCCATGATGTGATGCTGTACGCGCTGGTTCTCTCGGGCAAGCAACTTCAACAGGTAGAACGCCTTCTTAAAGATGTCCGTCATGCCGCCGTAGATTTTCTGAAAAAATAAAATTTACATTTTCCGGACACGCATTCACCAACCGAGTTTTAAACTTAAGAATAAAGAAAATGCTTAGAATCAAGAAAACACACCCAACGTTTGAATACATAAATGATACTACGGGTAATTATGTCCTTAAGAAAATGCTCTGGATATGACAAATATAAAGTTAAAGCAAGTGTTGAACATTCCTATGAAGGATATGTCTTTTATTCTTTATTTAGTGAAAACGGCCCTAATTGCATTTTGTTAATAATGTTTATTCGCTTAAGAATAATCTATCTTATTCAACGCAAAGGCTATTTTCCACTCTTACTCTAAAACACCCCTCTTTATGAAATGCTATTGTCCATTGTATCATTTGGACTCGTCCACTTATATAAACCGCTTGTTTTCCTCGCAGTCATTCCTTTTCGAGCTGACCAGTAAACCGAGTAAGTCACTGCTTTACGAATTTTACATTTAACCACCCTCCCTCCCCCTATATAACTTATTGTAACGCGATGCTTGCCAGATTTTGTTAAATTTCAGTATTGGCGAGTTTGTCAAGCTCCCTTGGAAACATGCATCGTCAAGGCTGGGACTTCACAGCGTTTGGAACACCGTCAGTCGGTTAGGTCAAATGTGTACAGAGTTCAACTCCCGACGACAGGATCCTGTGTTATGTACGGTACCAGTGTTGGAAAACAAAGACTTATGTTTATCGGCATTGTTTCCATGAACACACTTCCCTTCTTGTCACAGGGATTTGACACTATATACTGCTTTTTCCCGCCGTTCTCCGGGGAATCTGTTAATACAAATCGTCCCAGCCCTGACATTTAAATGCCAAACCTTTTTAGTGAATAAATTGTGATTAAATATTTTCTTGGCGTTTGTCGTTGAATAATAATCGTTGAATTGGGAAAAATTGAAACGCGGATCTCTAAAACTTATGGGTGATCCCATCTTATCTGACATTTTTGACAATTAATGCACCAATTTTGGTTTTATTCAGAAAGTCTATAATGATGAGGTATTTGCTTATCAACATAGTTTAAATGGGCGAGTCTGGTTTTATATTCCCATGTAAGTTGGGGATTTTAAAATCCAGCAAAACTATTCCAGAGTAAGTCATTTATCGGTTTATATTTCATTTACAAATAATTGAAAATGGCTGCATACTAAAATAAATTTAAAGCCTTAAACTACATTTTAGCAATAACTAAATTCTACGTGACGAAAGAAGCATACTTTTATTTGCGGATAAAGAGTAAAGACAATTGTCAATTTCTAAAATCGAATTGTTGAAATTTCATTTTTTACTTAATATTGGAAGAGAGCTATCCGGTCAATAAACAAAAGAAACTAATTGCTGTCTTACACACATTAGACCTATGTTTCTATTGATAATACAAAACTTTATGTTAAATGTCAATTTCTGCATACATGGTTGATTACTTAAGCCATCAGTCATATAAATATTCGTCAGTTTCTTATAATGGAATATTAAAAAAATGCGAAACGATAAATTGCGGGAAAATATTAGTCGTGTTCGGATAAAACTGAGCATAATGAATGTACGTAAAGTGTCGTCCCAGATTAACCTGTGTAGTCTGCACAGGCTAATCAGGGACGACAATTTCCGCCTACATTTATACTTGATTTTCGGTAAGGAGGGACTACCTTAAAATTAAAATTAAAGCGGAAAGTGTCGTCCCCGATTAGCCTGTGCGGACTGCACAGGCTAATCTGGGACGACACTTTACGCACATGCATTTTTCCCAGTTTTCTCAGAACGCGACTCATATAAAGATAGATCAACATTTACCAGGAGTTTAGTGTCGATATCCTGTACCAAAATGTCGAACAAAACGTCTAAGATTCCTGAAAACAACAAGAGTTAACCCATATGTGCCTAGTGGACTCTCCCATCCTTCTTAATTGGATCAATTTATTTCCAAAATTAGGGATGACTTGTATATTTATTTCTTTATTTAGAATATGTCTTACAGAAATTCCTTGAAGCAAACAACGCAGATCCAGATGAGACGCCGCATCATGGGGCGTCTCATCTGGGTCTACGCTGTTTGCAGGGCCTTTTTTTCTAGACGCTAGGCATAAATGGGTTAACGGTTTAACACAATTCAACACTATCAGTGAGACCACACATATAAATAAATGATAAATATTATTATGATTAATTGTATATAATTCATTACTCAAACTTGACTACTCGCTCCCTTGTAGATTCGTCTTTGTTGTTTTTGATGTTATCGTTATAGTATTAATTGTTAAATAGATTCAAAATGCTATAATACATTTTTTTTGTTCTTAGACCTTTTCTTGTATTGATGCTTTATGTAACAACTTATGAAATTCAGTACTGACCACATGTCATACCTTTATATGTGTTACTATGTTTTAATCATGTATACTCATGGACTGTATGTCTATTGAATATATTGAATAAACCAATATAAAAAAAACAAGGAAACAATGCAGCGATAGCGCGGAATAGTTGGGATACATAACGTAAATCAGCATTGAAGAGTCCAAAGAAACTCTAGAAAAATATCAGGAGATAAAATCTCACTAGTATTTTATTGTAATGCGGGTTACCATCTGCTTACAAAAGGCAGGTCAATTCAAGCAACACATTACTGAACATTAAACTGGTTTTAACCCTATACCTTTTTAATGTCTCATGCCTACGGTTATTCAGTCTTATTTTTGTTTAAACTTTGGACAAAATTATTGTAAGGATCTTAAATCCGTCACTCGGTCCGCTGACAAAATAGACGAAAATTAATGCCTGACGATTAATAATGGTTTCATAGAACGTATTTATACGCATTTGTAGTCCCTTAGAAAGTTAAATTTTATTGAAGACCTTTCTTACTAGATTCAAGTTTTAAAGGCTTCAATTCCAACTCTTAGATTCTGATGAGTAGCAAACAGCATAACAACTGAACAGACTGCGTGTTACTTGCAGGCTGTTCTGGTTTTATGCAGTTTGCACATAGCCATTTTCAGTTTGCTTCTGAGTGGGACAGGCTTAACTGGAGGGATAGCATTGAAGCGAGCAATGCTTACAACAATTATTTCACTATCACCTACCATTGCTGATCATGATGTTCTGATTCATAGGATGGGGCTCATCCGGAGTCATCGGCAGGTGACAAAACCTGAAAGGAAATGTGAGCATTGATCATTTGAGTCGCGTTCTGAGAAAACGGGGCTTAATTTATGTGCGTAAAGTGTCATCCCATATTAGCCTGTGCAGTCCGCACAGGCTAATCAGGGACGACACTTTCCGCTTTTATGACATTTTTCGTTTAAATGAAGTCTCTTCTTAGCAATTAACCAATTTAGGCAGAAAGTGTCGTCCCTGATTAGCTTGTGCGGACTTCACGGGCTAATCTGGGATCACACTTAACGCACATGCATTATGCCCAGTTTTCTCAGAACACGACTCATTTTGTCCGATAAAATATAACACAATTTAAAAATAAATATAAAGAAGTGAAACTCCAGTTGCTCCAGCAGTATTCCATTCATATTATACACACCGTCGTGGTCCTTTATTTATTGCAAGTGACAACTTGCCAAAACAGTACGGCACAATTCGAAACAACATACACACATAGTAAAATAAAGCTGGTGTCACCGCCTTGGAACGGTCAATGCAAAGCACTTGGGATTTAAACCGGTTTTAGAGCGCTAAACCTCACACTTGGACCAGCAATATTTATGATACATATAGGGGTAAATAAAATTTAACCTAAAAGGCATTTTACTCCTATGATCATACTTGCATTAAGTTATTAGTTCTTTTTTTAACCGCAATGTCGCAATTCATTATATAAATTGAATGAACCGTTATGCACTATGTGGTTAGACACAAAACATCAACATCAAGAGTAACTATGCAAACAGAACTAAGAAATATACTTTTTTTTTAATTCATGTTCACAATTATATATAATTACATACATGTATGTTATTTACTTAGCAGACCATGTTCATTTACTTTAATGGCGCGCATACACGTTGTAGTAATAAAACATTCATATCCAGCACATTTAGTTGTATATTTCAAGAGTTTTACAAGAATGCTAACTTAACATACTAAGTAAAAGTTGTACAAGCAAACATGCGTATATTTTTTCTCTATTTTTTTGCATATGACAGATAACTTTAGTGCTGAATTGCTTGAGGTGTAATACACTGATACTGCAAACGTAAATAAATACAGATGTAATAAACATTATTTCTAATAATATATATACATATACGACAAAGATATAGAACATAACAGAACAGATATGTAGTGCGACTTGTACATAGTAGTTAGTACATCGTAAGTCTTAACCATACAATAACAGACATATCAAACGGTCATGTGAAAAGTAAGCGATAATACAGAATTTAGTAATGCACATACTATAAAACATAATACATTACAGTAGTAGGAATACCCAAAAAACCGGTGAGCACACTTTTACAAAAAAAAATGCGACAGGGTGGCAATCAGCTATTATGCTGTTAACATTTATGGAAAATGAACTAAATACAATTGGTAATTTTAAGCATATATTTTGGGTTATTATGCTATTAAATAGAAGATATAAAATTTCCTACTCGGCAAGGTCGTCGAGGATGTTGCCCATGAGTTTCACCTGCTGGTCGTCCAGCTTGGCCTTCGAGAGACGCCGCAGTATCGGCATGCTCTTCAGGACCTCGCGGTGGACCCGGGCAGAGTCTTGCGTCAGCAATATCTGATATGTTAGAAAGTTTTCATACAGGTGCTCTTATTTAAACTGTACGCAATTTTGAATGTTTATAAATTCTTATTTATAATATTTATGACATAAGTTTTTTTTATTGAAGAATGAATTTCTTGAACAAATATTCTTTATGTTATTATGTAGCTACAAGCTTTTGATGGTGAAATGTATCGAATGTTTTAACATATGAATATATGGCTTGTAAACGATATACAGTGAGGAGTGAGATGCCATCGACCCACACATACATATTTTCAATATATTGAACGTAAACAGATTTAATTATTTTTTAAATAAGAAATTGCTGTATAATCGCATATGTTCTACTCTTTAAGACTTATATGGACATACATATATATATATATATATATATATATATATATATATATATATATATATATATATATATATATATATATATATATATATATATATATATATATATATATATATATATATATGCATATACCTGCGCCTTCTTGGAAATGTTGAACATGTTCATCTTGGAAGAGTACAGTTTGTTCAGAATGTTCAGAGACTTGATGATCACTCTGTTGTTTTTATACATCGACAAATCCTGCAAAAACAGCCGGTTATAAACTCAATGTCGTGGAAACCCATTCCATAGCATTATCTCAATTAATTTAGATTTAGCCGTTAAAGGGATCTTTTCACGGTTTGGTAAATTGACAAAATTGACAAAAGTTGTTTCAGATTCGCAAATTTTCGTTTTAGTTATGATATTTGTAAGGAAACATTATTACTGAACATTTACCATGGTCTAATTTAGCCAATATATGCATCTTTTTAAAACTTAAAAATTATAAAGCGTTGCAACGCGAAACGATTGAATAATTAGGAGAGTTCTGTTGTTGTCGTTAAATTTTGTGAAACTACGAAGATTGCTCATATAATGCATAAAATACTTTAACCTAGAATGCTTGGCAGAATAGCCGAGCTTGCTAATGCGTTTTTACTCCAGGTAACTCCTGGACTCCGGGGGTCACTGGTTCGAGTCCAGCTGCGGCTACTTTTTTCCTATTTTAAATTTTATTCTTGATTTTTTACTGGAGCTTTTAAGATTCAATGTTAACATTTATCAATATAAAGCATTTAATGACTTATTTCAAAACATGCCAAAAACTGTGAAAAGGCCCCTTTAAGATTTTAATTTAAAATACAAATACTTCAAATCGAATTAACAATATTTTAATTTTGAACGATTCAGCACATTTTTTTTCATAATTTAGCATAAATATAAATCGTTAGAATTCTCTTATTCTACTTATTAAAATCCCATGCGTAGGTATACTAAAATAAGCAACATCGCTGATAACATTAAACGTTAAACATTATTTATATTTATAAGTTAGAACAATAAGAGTTAAAGCAAAAAAAAGAACGAAAAAGATTATAACATTAAACGTTAAACATTATTTATATTTATAAGTTTCAACAATAAAAGTTAAAGCAAAAAAGAACGAAAAAGATTATAACATTAAACGTTAAACATTATTTATATTTATAAGTTTCAACAATAACAGTTAAAGCAAAAGAAGAACGAAAATGAGATTTTACCATAAGTACTTTAGTAAGGAAATCGACGTCGAATATGGCTGACATGTTGAACATGTCTTTCAACTCCTTAGTAACCTTTTTCTGCACCGACAGGCCTTTCCTGGAACAACATAAGAGCCTCGCTCTGGGGAAACGGGGCTTAACGCACGTGTGTAAAATATCGCCCCAGATTAGACTGTGCAATCCGCACAGGCTAACCGGGTCGATAATTTCCGCCTTAGTTTGATTTTCGGTTTAAACGAAAAATTGAAGACAAGTGGAAAGTGGCGTCCCTGATTAGCCCTTGCAGACTGTACATGTACATGCTTATCTGTGAAGAAACTCTTCGTACATGCATTAAACCCCGTTGGGTTCATATTAGTACCCGTATGACGTGTGCGTGTGTGTGCTTCGAAGAGGTTCTTCCGCGTCATAGGCTGCCTTATATGAGGACACGGAATGTGTCCTATTTATTATTTGAGTCGTGCTCTGACAAAACTGGGCATAATGCATGTGCGTAAAGTGTCGTCCCAGATTAGCTTGTGCAATCCGCAATTTCAATCAGGGACGACACTTTCCGCTTTAATGACATTTTTGTTTAAATGAAGTCTCTTCTTAGCAAAAATCCAATTTAGGCGGAAAGTGTCGTCTCTGATTAGCCTGTGCGGACTGCACAGGTTTTCTGGGACAACACTTTACGCACATGCATTATACCCAGTTTTCTCAGAACGCCACTCATTTAACTTAATATACAATGCACTCATGAAAGTACTTTGAATGATATCCATAATTCTCCGACATTTGTTTTCAAAGAATTATGTCCGCTTTCGGTGTCGCCTGCTGCTGTGGGAAACAAAAGTAGCCTAAAAAACTACATGCCGATATGGTGACCAATAACCAATCTCACGTATCATCATGGATTGAATCCGGGTCATCAAGGTGAGTAGTGCGTGTGCCAACCACCGCGCCAATCGGATAGAAATCCGTGTGTCAATTAATATCAGATGATTTAGACAGTTTCGTAAAAAGTGCGATTAAAGTGATATAAACTAGATTTTGTCTTGTGAGTGTATATAAGGGGGAGTTCTGCGCCTATTTTATGGGGAAAAAATCACATCTCTGTTATGACGCAATTTTGAATTGACGGTATTTAACATAAAATATCATTTTTAAATAAATATTGTTATCAAATTGATCAATGGAAATATATTGCACAACAATCCATATTTTCGTGTTAAGTTCTACATCAGAATCAACATGGTCACGATTTCACGTTCTATTTACTATTAACATCACAAATCGTCTGTTTAAGCACATACTCGTTTCATTAAATCTATATTATACATGTTATTGTAACGTACTTTTTCTGGTCATGCGGATTGAATTCTTCGTCAAGCAGCTGCGCCATCACCGACTGACCTCGACCGGCTGTGCTCATCTGCTCGGCGACCTTGAACTTTGACACGAAACTCTAAAAAAACAAGTTTTTAATCGATAAGTCGCACTCATTTATTACTAAATAATACTCACGAATACTTTAACGGCCTTTACTTCTGGACGTCTAAGGATTGAACATAAGTAGTAAGGCATAACTCGATGATATAAAGTACTTAAGAAACATATCACGTGTAACTTGTTTCACCAATAATTGTAGAAGCACTTTCCTTCCAATAGTATACGTGTTCTACTTTGTTCTCTGATATGTAATTTGCAGATAGAAACGTGTCAATAAAAATGAAGTCGATAAATTATATTACAGAAATGTGCATAGTTTCATTATCCCGTCGATGAGCTGAAAACCATTGCACCAACGGCGGATAGGCGTAGGGACCAATTTCTCTCCATTGGTTTATTAACACTGCGATATGACTTTTTATTGACGGTAAAACTGCAACAAAACTGTCGTCAGTTCGCAAAAAAATGTTGCAAACATGTCTTATTAACCATTAAGTGCTACTTTTCTCAATTGAGAGCTAAAAACATTTTTCTATTAACTCCATGTGGATTAGTTAATGACAAATCAAGTATACACTTTTGCGCAACAAGAACAAAAAAAAGAACCGAAAGTTTATGAATAAATCATATACAACTCATCGTGAAATACACACACGCAAAAGGGCAATCATAAATACACAAACGTCTTAATAACAAAACAGTACAAAAAATAATATCATAAAAAAACACGTGAAAGCAAAGACCTATCAATATACATATTGATAGGTCTTTGGTGAAAGTTACAACAGGAAAACAATTTTATGTTTTTTACAAAGATTTTGACTTTGCGTGAGATTGCTTTGATTGTTAGAGATGGCTCGCTCTATTAACAAAATAAAGTAACGTTAAAACCCCGAGATTATGATTGTACAGATATTAAAGGGGCCTTTTCACTTTCGGTAAAATGACGCAATTTAAAATAATTGTTTCAGAATCACAAATTTTCGTTGTAGTTATGATATTTGTGAGCAAACAGTAATACTGAACATTTTCCATGCTCTAAAATATCCTATATGCATCTTTTGACGATTTCAAAAGCCTGAAAATTGTTAAGCTTTGCAACACGAAACAATTGAATAATTTGGAGAGTTTTGTTGTTGTCGTAATATTTTGTGAAACTACGAGGATATCTTGCATGAAGTATAAAATGTATCACCCATTATTTGAGAACGGATGGCCGAGTGGTATAAGCGATAGTCTTTTATTCCAGGGGTCAGTGGTTCGAGCCCATTTGTGGGTTACAATATTTTCTTTCTTAAATTCTATTCTTTTTTTTACTGGAGCTTTTTAGATCCAATGTTTACATTTATCAATATAAAGCATTTAACGACAAACTTCAATACATGCCAAAATCTGTGAAAAGGCCCCTTTAAGCTGTCAGATTGTATATCAAGTATTGCACAACAAACCTGTAGTCTGGAGTTGCGTTGGTATGTCAACAGCAGGTCGAGCACTTCAAGTACTCTGAAATAAGTGTTTCACTTTTATTACTAAGTACACTTCACACTTCAAACATACATATAAATTGGAAAAAGATTTAGATTGTTGACCTCACGAATAAGTGTTACCATTTGATTACTTAACCCTTTGCGTGCTGGGAAATTTGTCGTCGGCTAAAATGTCGTCTGCTGAATTTCTAAAAATAGCATTTTCTTCGATTTTTTTTAAAGAATACTATCAGAATAGCAAACAGTTTGGATTCTGATGAGACGCCACATTCAAATTGTTTGCAAAGGCCTTCAAAATTCGATTCCAGCACTGAAAGTGTTAAAACACTTCAATCACAAACATCAAAGGATAATAAGGTTCAGACTGGTGCACTCCAAAATAAGTGTCACCATTGTTTTACTAAATACACTTCAAACATACATGTAAAAAATGATTTAGATACGGATTGGTACAACGGTTAAATGGTCTGTTTTCCCTGAACGAATTATCGAATATATTAACTAAATGATGACTCGGCGTATTTTCGAAGATATTTTGTGAATTACAAAATGTGTGTTGAAACTGCTGTATAAAAAAAACGGGGCTTTATGCATGTGCGTAAAGTGTTGTCCCAGATTAGCCTGTGAAGTCCGTATAGGCTTATCAGGGACGACAGTTTCCGTTTTTATGAAGTCTCGTCCTAGCGAACATCCAGTTAAGGCGGAACTTCTCGTCCCAGATAAGCCAGATATGACTGCACGGGGTAATCTGGGACGACAAATAACGCGTATGCATAAAGCTCTGTGTCGGACCGTATTTGGTACAAAAACGAATATGTACAAGTTTGTACCATATTCGGCCGAATATGGTACAACTGTCTAATTGTACCATATACGTATCTGCAGTTTTGGGGTAAAATGCCTGACCGAATATGGTACAAACTTGTACCATATTCGGATGAAAAATGTACCACATTCGTTCCGAATATGATACACACTCATCATCGTAATCATCATCATCATCATCATCGTTATCTCATCATCATCATCATCATCATCATCATCGTTTTCTCATCATCATCATCATCATCATCATCATCATCATCATCACATCAATTATCAACACCCCAATGATCATCATCGTTGTTATCTTTACCAACACCACCATCATCATCACCATCAAAACCAACATCATCATATCCATTATCATGATCGTAATGGTGATCACAAAAGTTTTTTTTGTGATGATAATGACAGCGATGTTTTCGGTCGATAATGAGGATGTTGTGATGATGATGACGACGATGAGAATATCATCATCATCATCGGCCAATAAACATCGCCATCATCATCATCACAAATATTTTGTTATCATCATCATCATTATCATCATCGTCGGCCGATAAACATCGCCGTCATCATCATCTAAAAACTTATCATCATCATTATAACCATCATCATCGTCCGATAAACATCGCTGTCATCATCATCCCAAAACGTTTGTTATCATCATCATCATCATCATTATCATCATCATCATCATCATCACCACAATCATCAAACCCCAATCATCATAACCACTGTCATCATCATCACCACCACCATCATCATCACAATTTTTTTACCATCATCATCATCACAAATGTTTTGTCATCATCATCATCACATATTCATTTTACATTTTGTATTTTATAATTTGTTTCATTCAAGAGATTCAACAAACTTGTACTTTTTTCATTTATTGGTATACTGACAGGATTTTTCAAAGTAATATTGAAGAACATAGAACAGCATTTAAATTTTAATCCAACTGTAGCATTTTGACAAGACATAATATACATATATACATTCATTTTAGTAGCAGCCAAAATATCCCAAATGTGCAAATGACAACAAATTTCCGGTAGAAGAACATAATCATCAATCACAAAAATAACATAACAGGTTTCCAAACACCGATATACATGTATATTTCACCTGTAATGTCTGTACATGACATCTATGATATCATACCAACCGATTCCACTAACACGCAAACGCAGCCATGCGTTTGCCCATTTTGGCCCCTTGATGATTTCTTTTATTGCCGAAATAAGACCGCTGTTTCTGCCCGCTCTTGTTAATAGGAAACGAACGCTAACAGGATTTCTGTTACTAGTATCTAGTCCAATATCCGGCCGAATGTAAATTCTAGGTGTTTGCAAACTCATTGACCTTATTAAATCTCTAAAGGGTTTGCCGACCTTCGCCAACACAAACTGGATTGACGGGTTTGATTGTATGCAGAACTTAAAAATTTCAACTTGAATGTGAAGTGGTAACATCAGAAATGGAAAAGTCGTTCGCTTCTGTGCCCTCCTATTGTTTATCATATCTTGAAGCTCTTTCAGGGCTGAACACACAGAGACGTCACCGTTGTCGCCAGAGTCACCGTTGTCGCCGGAGTCACCGTTGTCGCCAGACGCAGCGTTGTCGCCGGAGTCACCGTTGTCGCCGGAGTCACCGTTGTCGCTGGAGTCACCGTTGTCGCCGGAGTCACCGTTGTCGCAAGAGTCACCGTTGTCGCCAGACGCAGCGTTGTCGCCAGATGCAGTGTTGTCGCCAGACGCAGCGTTGTCGCCGAAGTCACCGTTGTCGCCAGACGCAGCGTTGTCGCCGGAGTCACCGTTGTCGCCGGAGTCACCGTTGTCGCTGGAGTCACCGTTGTCGCCGGAGTCACCGTTGTCGCAAGAGTCACCGTTGTCGCCAGACGCAGCGTTGTCGCCAGATGCAGTGTTGTCGCCAGACGCAGCGGTGTCGCCGGAGTCACCGTTGTCGCCAGAGTCACCGTTGTCGCCAGACGCAGCGTTGTCGCCTGACGCAGCGTTGTCGCCAGACGCAGCGCTGTCGCCAGAGTCACCGTTGTCATACGACTGTTCTAAGCGTGATATTATGTCCTTGTACACGCGTTGATTGATACGGATACTAACGTAATGCATGCCAAATCCTTCTGGGAAATACCCCAATGCAATTGTTCCAACATCACCATCGAACTTTCCATCTGCTGACACAATTGATGAGTGTTCTAGTCCTCGGGTAGAAACTACCAGGCACTGCAAATTATATTCTCTCATAAGTGCAATGAGCGTGAGGTTGTCGCCGTATGTCCCATTCTTAGACATATTCTTAACGTATTCATCAAATGTTTCATCATAGACAAAAGTTTCATAGAAATATCTGTTTTCTACAATGTGATGGACTGCTTCCTTACGTAAAGCATCTACGTCTTTGTATATACCAATTTTACCAAGTTGATGCGATATAGCAGCAAATTGACAATTTCCATCCGGATTTGGGTCCATGGCAATATTCACCCCATTCAACAACTGCAGATTTTCATGGTGTGTTAAAACATGATAGTACTTAGTTCTGTGATTTTGTTTCTCTGAGCGGTTCTGTTTTAATGAATGTTTTTTAATTTTTCGTTGTTTCTCTAACGCAACAGTTAGGCTAGTCATGTTTTCGACCCCAACCGATTTGCTTACGAATCCAAGTTCGGGTTTGTTCGGTACTTGAAATGACACGATATAAACACCATTTCGTTTTACTTTTTCTACCTTGCCTTCGATAACATATCTTTTGGTTGGCACCCTGGATTTTCGAAAGGGATAGCGAATTAATACTGTCTCTCCTACTTTGTACTTGCTTGGGGAAGTTGCGTTTTTCAACAGCGACCTGTAAGCCTTTTTATTTGCTCGCCGTATGGTTTTCTTTATTTCACGAGAACTATGACGTTCTTTGGTAAAAACATGACTTCTTCCGTAGTAGGCTTCAAAGGGCGTGAGACCCCCAAGAACTCGTTTGAAACTTGTGTTTATGGCATAGGCTAAATCTTGAAGCCCTTCGACCCAGTTAAATCCACGTTTACTTTTTGTTGCAAATAGAATCTTGGCCTTTATAACACTGTTTGACCTTTCACACTTGCCCTGTGATTGAGGATGATACGGCCTACTATTGATCATTTTGATGTTGTACTTGTTCAACAAAAGTTTCATACTAGGGCCTTTAAATTCCAGTCCGTTGTCACATTGGATGATGTCAGGGGCAAGGTTAACCATCAACACGTCCTCTAATGCCTTTGCAACTTCACGCGAACTCTTCGTTTTCAGGGGTTTTGGCATAACGTACCTAGAATAAACGTCCACGACTTGTAGAATATAACTGTATGTGGACCCCTTGTAGCTAACACTTTGATTTTTCATGTTAATTATGTCAATCTGCCATCTTTTGCCTGGTTCCTCTTCTGTAATTGTCTTTGGCTTTGGCTTGTTTGTAAATCTCGGATACTTCTCATGGTAATACTTGCTATTGTACAGTATTTCAAGGATAGCTTGTTCCGAGAACCCCGTGTAATTTACTTTCAGTTTGTTGTAAATAACCCTTGCTCCACATCCTTTGTTTTCCATGAACATCTTCTCAACAAATCTAGGAAGATCTTCTTTCACAAGGACTTGCTTTCCGCCACACAATAAAGAACCCCGGTCACCAAGCTCGAAGTCCTTACGTTTTCTAATCATGGCCAAACAATTATTCTCTTCAGGTGTCCGTTTCTTCACAGGGACATCGAACGATCCGTTTAAACATCTGACAATAATGTCGTACTTCGACCTGGGCAAGCACCCTAATTGCTTCCTTTTTCTCCTAATTGCTTCCTTCATCTGAAATAATATAATAAGTTATTATACATTTATACTTCATTAGTTAATAGAGCTTGTATTGAACACCGCGTGTCGAAAACAAATGTCTCACGACATGAGCTGAGCTAAAATCACTCGTCTGATAGCTCCGCTAAAATTTACAATCCGAACTTCCGGGCAATATGCGCAATGAAAGTAGCAAGTACTTCATGTAAAGTTTCATTGAAATCCAACCGAATTCAAATTCAGGGGAAAAATAGCGGGCAAACTTATGGCGGTCAACGGACAAACGGTCTGTAGAAACCAATGCTACGTGGATGGAAGGGATATAAAGAAGGGGCCCTGGGGGCCTAGGTCGCTCACCAGAAGTCACGACTAGGCAGGGTTCGAAGGTCAAAGACCTATAAACTCCATAAAATTTAAAATGTTCAAATCTACAGATTACAGGAGCTCGATCTGATTTTGGTGGAAAATACACTTTCGAAAAAATGACTGTAGCTTAAATATTTTAGCAGTTTAGGAGTTACGCACCCGGAAGGAATGCCACGGACAATTGGATAGACGGACGGACAACTGCAAATGCACTCTGAGGGGGGGGGGGGGGGGGGCATAAAACATAAAAATCAATGCATGTTAAAACATCAATGCATATTAAGACAACTGAAAATTAAAATTATGTACAGTACTTACTGTCAAGAATTCTTTTGAAGTTTGAAGAAATTTTGGATTTCAATTCTTTCTAGTCGAAAATCACAACTTTTCTTGCCGACCGCCAAGTCAAATATGGTTACTGACTTCTGAGTAAGACTCGTGTGCAAAATTCCCGCCTTTTTAAAGCGGCACGTTATCAAAGAAAAAATCGGAAACTTCAAAGCTTTGTCGGCTTCTCAGCAATATGACGTCGGAACGACAAATCAACTTTACAAAGTAATGTTTAGGAATACAGTCACACCTGTCTAAAGCAGCCAGTCAAACATCCTTATTTTTGGAGAGATATATTCATTTAAAAGAGCTCAAAATCTCTTAAATCGGATTTTGGTGAAAATACACTTTCGAAAAAAAAAGTTTTAAAAATTTGAAAATTGCTATTAATGATCTCCACGAAAGTATCTGGCCCGCCCGGGAATCGAACCCAGGCCGCCTGCGTGCCAATCTGACGCGCAACCGACTGAGCTAGCCGGCGAAACAGTTATACAACCAGCAAAATCCATGTAAAGTGTGGTTAGGTTAGCTGTTTCTGTTACTGCTAGTTACGACGACGACGACGACGACGACGACGACGACGATGATGATGATGATGATGATGATGATGATGATGATACTTTTGTCACTTCCAATATTAGGTTAATACAATGTATTTGAGTTTGAAAAAAAGTTTACACATCGGCAGACTATTTCATTTATTAAGAAATACATAATTTATGTACCATATACGTAGGCCATTTTCATTTTTATGAGTTTTTTTGGTATGTACCAAATACGTTTTGGCGAGCATAGAAAAACTTATTCCAACCGAATATGGTACAATGTTTGTACCATATTCGGTCGAAAATTGTACCATCTTCGGTCCGAGTATGGTACATTTGTACCATATTCGGCCGAATATGGTACAAATGTACCATATTCGTTTTTGTACCAAATACGGTCCGACAAAGCTCAGTGTTCTCAGAACGAGGTTCATAGAGTCCCCTGATACATACTGGTATTTTGCGTTCACTATGGCGTCTGTTTCCTTGCTCTTCTCGAAGCGATCGTTCAACTGAAACTGCTGTATAAGCTTCTTTTCATCTTTCGTGAAACCTTAGGGAAATATAGAGGCTATTTGTATGTCGTTCTTTCCTAGTCGCTATTCTGTATGTTAGCAAGGGTTATAAATCTTTTTCTTGCACTGACATCGCGATCTTTTAATAATACCCGAAAGGGGAGTTAAACAGTATTCGAAGATAGATAGTTCTTAGTAAATGGTATACCTTTTTTAAATCGAACATAAGAAATGACGCTAAGTTATTCAACAATATTGACTTCACATTCTTTTAATTTTTGAATTTTCATTTTATACAAATATCGTCAACATTAAGACAAACGGACGGAATAGAATTCAAGCTATTTTTTCATTGAAAATGAGTTTGTTGCCACGTTATACTCAATGGAATGAAAACATGTGTGTTTTTTTTTAATAAACTTCAGTTCTAGTGTTCTTGGTATTCTAAATGAAATATATGCAGTCATTTTGAAAAATAATAATACCGCAGGGCCGAGTAGCAAAAAATGGCAGAATTGCTAGAAGCGTACTATGACTAGAATTCTAACTAACTCTGATTAACATAAGTACACGTAGTTCTATTGAAAACAATCACAAACTATATGTATGAACTAGTTTAACAGATTTTGGCTTTATTATGGCCTCAATGCCAGTAAAGAGAGAGAAATCGGACTCCTTACTTTAACCATGAATGTTTTTTTTTCCAGCGGTTAAACTTTTCAACAAAACACGTTTTCTCTTCCCGTTGAGTTTATAACCTTGGTTAATGTTACCGATAACTTAATGAGATGAACGAATCACGTGTTATAGGTTAACCCATTTATGCCTAGCGTCTAAAAAAGGGCTTTGGAAAACAGCGTAGACCCAGGTGAGACGCCGCATGATGCGGCGTCTCATCAGGGTCTGCGCTGTTTGCTTAAAGGAATTTCTGTAAGAAATATTCTAAATATAGAAATACATATACTAGACATCCCTAATTGTGGAAATAAATTGATCCAATTTGGAAGGATGGGAGAGTCCACTAGGCATAAATGGGATAACTAAGTGTATAATTGTTGAAACGCTTGGTGGATACGGATACCTTTCTCCTTCTCGCTGGGAAACGGGAAGTCGTGGCGACCGTCCAAAAGGTTGAGCAGTGGCGGCAGAAGATTCTGAACGTCCTCTGCGTCCATGTAGTAGCCGAACATCACCAGGTAGTACAGCAGACGAACAACCTGCGCGCGCATACAAATTACCATAGCGTTATGGCTTTTCTTGTTTAAAAGAAGTCTCTTCATTGCGATAATACAGATTATGCAACCCATTTATGCCTAGTGGACTCTCCCATCCTTCTAAATTGGATCAATTTATTTCCAAAATAAGGGATGTCAAGTATATTTATTTCTATATTTAAAATATTTCTTTCAATTCTTTTATAAATGTATTTAAGCAAACAGCGCAGACCCTGATGAGACGCCGCATGATGCGGCGTCTCATCTGGGTCTAAGCTGTATGCCAAGGCCTTTTTTTCTAGACGCTAGACATAAATGGGTTAACTGTCGGCCCTGATTAGCATGTGCTGACTGCACAAGCTAATTTGGGGTGAAACTTTACGAGCATGCTTTAAGATCAGTTTCCCTAAAAAGAGGATGAAATTAACATAGCGTTGCTGACTGATATTGGTTCGTTACACAAGAATTGTGACTGGCATTATTTTAAGGGACCTTTTCACATATTTTGGCAGATATTGAAGTTTGTCATAAAATGTTTATATTGATAAATGTAAACATTGTATCTTAAAAGCTCCAGTAAAAACAAGAATAAAATTTAAAAAAGGAAAAGAAAAAATGTAACCCTCAACAGGACTCAAACAACTGACCCCTGGAGTAAAAGTCTACCACTTAGACCACTCGGCCATCCATGCTCATACAATGAATGATATATTTTATACTTTATATAAGCAATCCTCGTAGTATCAAAAAATATAACGACAACAACAGAACTCTCCAAATTATTCAATCGTTTCGCGTTGCAACGCTTTATAATTTTCAGGTTTTTAAATCGTCAAAAGTTGCATATGATTGCTATTTAAGAGTAATCATTTCTCCACAATATCATAACTGAAACGAAAATGTGCAATTCTCAAACAACTTTTTTTTAATTTTGTAAATTTACCAAAACTTGAACATGCCCCTTTATAAACACACGACATATCATGTGCACACACGAACACAAGCTGACACAAAGCACGAGAAAAAATGAATCGCCTTTGTTTCAAATTACCAAAACAATAAGACTTTGTTCTACGACAAAAAATGACGACATTTTGGTACATTAGTTTAATTCGTTTGACAAGAAATGTGGATCCTTACGTGTTTTGCTATAGTCAATTCTATTTAAACGCAATATAATCTAACAAACATGCGTTTGTATCACCGAGAAAACTAACAGCAACATTACCAGCGGCATCAGCAACAGTAGCAGTAATGCAGAATAGGCCAAATGTAAAAAGGACGATCTTCATTGCAACAGTTGCTCTTGTTTACTAACATTTTATGAAAACCTTAACATCAAACATTAAAGAGATATGATCACATATTTCGTGTTGTTGTTTTTTAATGACAATAAATATGATTACTTATAATCCATTATATTTTGGCCTGGGGCGTAGTAATGATACAAATTTCTGAGCCTATCCGATTTGGCTGGTTGCCAAAATCCAAATTCCCAAAAGTCCGATTTACCACTCAATTCATGCGCAATAAAATTAGTTCTTTGCAGATCTCAATAACCCGTCTTGTAAATACAGAACATCACTATATAACATAAAAGTGTTGCTAAGCATTGGCTACGACATAGTTTTTATTGTTTGCATATTCATGCGAGAATAAGTTTCTCACTTGACGGTCTAGGCCGAAAACGAAAAAATACGAGTGTTTACGGAGACATTTTTTTGAAGACATAATATTTGGTTTTAATAAACATATTTTAAAATATTGTTATTTTATTTTGCGTTAACAAGACATTCCAGAAAAAAAGAAAATGACAAAAAGAACAAATATTAACGATCATTCTCGGAAATAAACGAAGTAACCGGATATGGTATTTCGCGCAGATCGAGCGCGCAAATCGAGCGCGAAAAGTTCTACGTGAGACAAATTACACAATCTGTACACCGTTCTTTATCAGAGTAAGTGGATGTTCTTATGTATACACATTACAAAGGAATTATGAGTGTTTTCCTGATCTTTTAATTATGTAATAAAACGCTATTTTATGCTATTGAAAGTGATTTATTTGACGCCAACAATAACAGTTTTTTTGCGGCCATGTTGTTGTATATCTTCACCGCCAATGTAGACACACCTCTACTTGATCTTTAGTGTTGAACAAAAGGTTATCGTTCCCACCACCAGTATCGTGTAGTCCTCCACCGCCTTTGTACACTGTAGTATACATATATTGCCTTTTCTTGCAGTCTCTGAGCTTCTGCACTCAACCGCTAGGGTCAATCCGTATACATTCGGACAAAGGGAGAAATTCGGACAATACTTCTTCCCAAGCACACTAAATCTAGCCCATGGCCTTCAGCGCCTACAGCGCTTTGATTATTAGTCGTGACTAGTTATAAAAGCAAGAAAAAAAGGTTGGATGAAAATAGTGCCTGCCAATGGATTCGAATCCGGGACCTTTGGAAGTAAAACTATAGTGCGCTTCCGCTGCACCAAGCAGGACTTTGTGTAGCGAAACGCAAGATATCAGCTATAATAATACTCGACGTATTTTCCAAATTATAGAGGACAAGCATTAAAGATGTTACAAACGCGTTATAATTTTACCGATTTCGAATGATGATTGTCCGTTAATGAACCGATATTTTTAACATGTTACTTCGCTTGCTAAACATAATGCAGGTATTCTTTTTTGAATCTTTGAACATTATTTAAAAATTCGTCATTTTACCAAACGGTGAACAAGTCACTTTAAGATTACTCTGGGAACTGCACACCAACCTGTTCTATCAGCATGTTGTGTCCCACCTCGGAGGCGTACATACACTTGTTCTCGGACAAGAACTCTGCTATCCAGTCTCGAAGCACGGGGAATATCGCTACGAGCTCTTTCACAATCTAAATGTTATACGAAATCATTAAAATCATTTCAGAAACACCCCAAAGGTACAACAAGCAATGAATGATAATTTCACAATTCATACATAGCTTAAGAAATAAAAGTAATCTATACTGGTAATACATTTTAAAACAAATTATTTACGCGAAGAATAAATAAATAATTTACTGAACACTTTAATCAAGTATGTATACATGTGAATATATATTACGAAACTGAGTGAAAAAGTCATGTTTCGAAGTATTCAGTAAATATTTAAAGAAAAATACTTTAAAATGTCATCTTCCACGCAACCGTATTTTCTCATAACCTTAAAGACATATTACGAAAACAGCTTACAAAATCCCCCTGACTTTTTTCTTCGTCTTTAGACCCCACGTAGTCGTAGACAAAGCAGATGTTCGGGTGGGCCAACACTGAATAGTTGTTCCCAATATCAACGAACAGGCCTGAGTAGATAAAGAATTGGTTAGAAAATGATACAGAGATGCTTAAAGTATGCTTACCTCCACACATGTTTTCTATACTTAAAATTTAAATCAATTGTTGAAACTTGTGAGCAAAAATAATTTATTTAAAACTAATATAAATAAAATGCAATTAAATGTACTTCATCTTTAAGTTTCGGTAGTGTCAAATACAAACGTCAACAAAACTGACAAAAACATGCAATTATCTGCATTAACCATTCTCTTGCTGCATCTGCTACTTAAATACATGTAATTGTAGGTCGTGTATTGTGTTGTGTTGAAAATTTGTCACCACAGATAAAGAACATGTCAATCTTGCTAAGACTTAAAAAGAGACAAGGTAGGAAATTGGTTTTATTGTACTGGTTTGCAATTAAAAATAATGCAAGCGCAAATGCAATTGTTACTACTAAAACGTTTTTTGTAATGTGTTAATCAATATTATTTTGCTAATAGAGGGAATAACAAGGAAGGTCTCATCTCATGTTATATTAAAACGTTGCAAAAGGTCAATAACTTAATATCAAGACACAACCCCTGTATCTAAAAGTGATCTTACTTGTTGTGATGTCGCAGTATTTGGCTCTGATTGCGTCCGGAAGTATATCGGACCTGAGCGCCAGGAACGTTTCCTCCCACGTCATGAAACGCATCTCCTTGGTGATGATATTGATCGCGAAGTCGTTACGACCCTGAACATAGCGCCACATATCAGGTAAACAGTGTAGGCGTAACTAAAGACGAAGTTGATAAACTTCGTTACGACCCTGAACATAGCGACACATAGCAGGTAAACAGTGTAGGCGTAACTAAAGACGAAGTTGATAAACTTCTTTACGACCCTGAACAAAGCGCCACATATCAGGTAAACAGTGTAAGCGTAAGTAAAGATGAAGTTGATAAACTTTGTTACGACCCTGAACATAGCGCCACATATCAGGTAAACATTGTAAGCGTAACTAAAGACGAAGTTTATAAACCTCGTTACGACCCTGAACATAGCGCCACATATCAGGTAAACAGTGTAAGCGTAACTAAAGACGAAGTTTATAAACCTCGTTACGACCCTGAACATAGCGCCACATATCAGGTAAACAGTGTAAGCGTAACTAAAGACGAAGTTTATAAACCTCGTTACGACCCTGAACATAGCGCCACATATCAGGTAAACAGTGTAAGCGTAACTACCCGGTATAGATGAAGTTGATAAACTTCGTTTCGATACTGAACATAGCGCCACATATCAGGTAAACAGTGTAAGCGTAACTACCCGGTATAGACGAAGTTGATAAACCTCGTTACGACCCTGAACATAGCGCCACATATCAGGTAAACAGTGTAAGCGTAACTACAGACGAAGTTGATAAACAAATCGGTGTATATGTGTGTCTTGTTCTGTGAAAATTTGGTAAAATGCATGTGCGTAAAGTGTCATCCCAGATTAGCCTGTGCAGTCCGCACAGGCTAATCAGGGACGACACTTTCCGTTTTAATGGTATTTTTCATTTAAAGGAAGACCATTTTTACCGAAAATCTAGTTTAAGCGGAAAGTGTCGTCACTGATTAGCCTGTGCGGATTGCACAGGCTAATCTGAGATGACACTTTACGCACATGCATTAAGCCCAGTTTTCGTGTATCGTGTTATTTCTTAAAAGTTGACATTGTATTTGTAAAAATATTGCAAGACATTTACATTTGCAGAAAGGAAATTCAATTCTGCGTTGAATCAGATCGAGATCGTGAACATCGCTGCACAATTGATGAAGTAATGGCTGTTCAAAGCGATGCAACCCGTTTCCGGGTGATTTTGAGTTGGATACCTTGTTATATATATATTTGATAGTAATTATTTTTTTCAGAAAAGTAGATTTCTCATTATAATATGATTATTTATCATTCAAAATGATGTTTTCACTAATTAATATCATAGCCACACGCTAACCACCTGTGCCCAAAACCATACATTTGCTTAAATGGAATTCTACTTTTCTCTAAAATGTTCTCCATAAAAAAGTCCATTATTTATTTTTATCACAGTTCGGTATCTTTTAGCATGTTTGAAGAAAAAAGTCCAAGCAAAATACAAATCAACAAACGCTACCTTGCAGAGTGCGATGTACAGGTCGAGCTGGTGAAGCAGAAAATCGTGCTTATCCTTGTCATACTGAGGGTGTCTCTCCTGAAACGTATTAACCCATTTATGCCTAGTGGACTCTTCCATCCTTCTAAATTGGATCAATTTATTTCCAAAATTAGGGATTTCTAGTATATCTATTTCTATATTTAGAATATTTCTCACAGAAATTCCTTTAAGCAAACAGCGCAGACCCAGATGAGACGCCGCATCATGCGGTGTCTCATCTGGGTCTATGCTATTTGCCAAGGCCTTTTTCTGGACGCTAGGCATAAATGGGTTAAATCAGCAGCTTAGCGTCAACAAACATGATAAAAATCAATTGGATCAACTCATTTAGCTTTTTTTTTTTTTGGGGGGGGGGGGCGGAGGAATTTTAAAATATTTTAGCACGCTTTAAATAAAGGTTGCACTTCAAAACATATTATTGATAATAAAACTCAA
>NC_068359.1:81027929-81170429 GCF_020536995.1 Dreissena polymorpha
TACAAAAACACGGATATGTTTCCAATTTGGTGTTATTACTCAAAGCAGCCAATGGAATTAATGAAGTGTATTCATTCGTACCTTAGCCGCGGGAATATTATTTGAATTTTATTGGACACTTACACAGGAAGGTAAGGTGAAAAGCTGGCTTAATACAGCTACGCGGAAAAAAAGAGTAATATTGCGTAATCGCTCGACGTCATGAACACTGAAATCGTAGGTCATTTATAGAACTTCCGAATACCCGTATGCTTAAGCGCGCACCTTTTGGTAGACTGAATACTTATAGTACAGATATGCGGATGGTATTGGTACAGAGAACGTGAAAAGTCGATTACTCACACGTGTTCATTGAACTTGAACAGGCTGGCATCGAGCAAAAAATAACTCGTTTTTTGTTGCCCACAGACGGAAAAACAAACGGAAGATAAAGCAAAGTAAACCGTTGAGTTAAAAAAAACAACGGAATAAAAGTGAAAAAAGCTTACTATAAAACTAAACTTGCGAGAATGTTTTTGATTTTGCGAGTTAGTATTAAAGCTGCTCGCAATGTTATGCAAGTAGAACAAAAAGTTAAATTCGGCCCTGCTGGGAATCACAGTTCATTTTTTATACTAACACGTAATAAAACACAATAAACCTTGAGAAAACACATTTCATGATAAGAATAAATTTACCGAGTAGAATTAAATTGCTGCGTCATGACCTTCGACATTGTAATGGCGGACTAAACATTCAACCCGCGTTCCTTCAAAGCTGGGCTTCAAATTGCAAGTAATGGGGATTCAATAATGGAGAAAGCATTAACTGATTTAACAAACATTTGATAAGGTTGTTAAACCCGAAAACAACCAGAAAAACTTTGGATTATTAAAGTAAAACTACTACAGGTAAGGCATTCCACAGTGTACATATTCCGGCATGTATAGTATTCGGAATAACCGTAATAGATATACTAAATGTTCCATGTATTTCGATTGTGTTTTGTAAGAAAAGCTTTCATAGGGATGATGATAATATAATGATGATAAATATGTGATGAAAAGGTGCTACCGGTACATATCTTAATTACTTAAATGTTTAAAAGACTTAAATGTGTTATAAACTTAGGAAGTATATTTACATTTTTTAATGTACCCAATTCATTAAAATATGTTGTGTTTCATGGTATTGTTATTAATAAAGCAGTATAATTTTTTAAGATATTGTGTTACTCTTAGAGCATCTTTTTTTTATCTAAAAAATTGAATAATACAGACAAAAACAAAATTAACCCCGCTTCAAAATTGGACCCCACCCTTTTTCAATTTGACTCCCTCAAAATTTCAGTCCAGGGGTCATTGACTCCTGGTTTTAAAATCTATTGAAATCCCTGATGATCGGAAAATTAAATGTGACCTCTAAGAGTGTTAACAAGGTTTTACTTAAGCCATATATAAAAAATGCCCCGCCCCCTGTTGGTGGCCATGTTTTCAACCAACCACATCATTTTTGAACTCGTCCAAGATATTATTGGGAAGAATCTTTTGACCCAAGTTTCATGAAGATCAGACTATAAAGTGTGGTCTCTAAGCCATATATAGCAGATAGGAAAAATGCCCTGCCCCTTGGCAGCCATGTTAATCAAGCAAACGTAACCATTTCGAACCCATCCAAGCTATCAATAAAGACAAATCTTCTGACCATCAGGAGGGCTTTTTTCAAGCAGGCTTTTTTACTAGCGAAGTTTATCTGCATTTTCAGAAATTGGGAAAATAATTGGGATTAAAAACTACAGTCGAAACTGACCTAACGCCACCTGAATTACTGGTCACCTGCAGACAACGGTCAGTCTGGAATTCCCCCGACGAAAAACACAATATTACCACTTGAATTTAACGGCCACATGTCCATAACGGCCAACTGCTACTATATTCCACTCTGAAATTCATGTATTGACCTAAAATCAATGGTCAGCGTCAGTCGTCTCAAGTCGCGAAATTGAAAAAAACAGCACATCATTTGTCTGGCTATTTGCGGTTAAAGCGTCTGATAGCGGTGTAATTGTCTTTGATATTATAAAGCGGCTCGCTGCGAGGAAACAAAATAAGAATGTTTTTGAGATGGTTTGTTTTCCGGGGGATAATGTGGGGGTATCTTCAAAAGAAATATGTCAGAGTTTTTGTGACATGTTTAGAAGTAATTATTGCTAATTAAATGACCACTAATTAGTACATTGTACTTACAACATGAGTTTTGAAAATAACATATTCGGATCATTCTTTAAAAGAGCTTTCTAGCGTACACAACACTTTTAAAAGCAATCGGAATATTAAATCACGGAATAACAATGAGTGGTAAACGTAAGTTCATCACATTAGAGGAGCGGGTCAAGTGTTTGAAACTGTTTGAATCTGAAAAAAGTTCGCGGTGTAATAGCAAGTGAGCTCCACAGCGGGTTGAATGTTTGTATTTTGTATGAGCTTGTTGCATTAAAATGCTTTTTGTGTGATGTTTGCGTACAAAATAAATTTTAACAAACTGTTTGCGTCTTTTTCTTTGAATAAGAACAGTACAATTACACCGTATCGGTTTATGACAGTGAATCCGCTTTTTGAGATTCAAAGAACTGACCTGTTCTGTGCAGCCCAAGATGACATTAAAAACAAAATGTTATTACCTACTTTCATGACTAGTGAACACCCTGGCAGCCACGTTTTCAAACAGACCATGAACGTTTTCATACTTATCCAAGATATCATTTAAACAAATATACTGACAAAGTTTTATGAAGATTCATAAGTCCATACAAGGAAAATTGCCCGGCCAATGGTGGCCATGTTTTCAAGCAACTGGAACTATTTTCAAACTTGTCCAAAATATTATAAGGACAAATCTTCTGACAAAGTTTTATAATATCGTACAATAAATATGGCTTCTAATGTGTTAACAAGGTTTAACTATAGCTATATAAGGAAAAATGCCACGCCCCCTTGGCGGCCATGTTTTTACACCAAACGGAACCATTTTCGAACTCATCCAAGATTTCATTGGGACAAATCATCTGACCAAGTTTCATGAAGATCAGACAATAAATGTGGCCTCTAGAGTGTTAACATGGTTTTAACTAAAGCATAATAAATAGCCATATTAGGAAAAATTCCCCGCCCCCTGGTGGCCATGATTTTTAAGCAACCGAAACCATTTTTGAACTCATCGAATATCATTAGGACAAATCTTCTGACCAAGTTTCATGAAGATTGAAAATAAATGTGGCCTCTAGAGTGTTAACAAGGTTTTACTATAGCCATATAAGGAAAATGCCCCACCCCACGGCACCCATGTTTTTAACCAACCAGGATCATTTTTGAACTCGTCCATGATATTATTGGGATGAATCTTCTGACCAAGTTTCATGAAGATCGGACAATGAATGTGGCCTCTAGAGTGTTAACAAGAATTTACTATAGCCATATATAGCCATATAAGGAAAAATGCCCCGCCCCTTGGCAGCCATGTTTTTAAAGCAAATGTAACCATTTTTGAACTCATCCAAGATATCATTGAGACCAATCTTCCGACCAAATTTCATGAACATTGGAAAATAAATGTGGCCTCTAGAGTGTTTACAAGGTTTTACTATAGACAAATAAGAAAACTGCCCCGCCCCCGGCGGCCATGTTTTTTTCACCAATCTGTACCATTTTCGAACTTGTCCGAGATATCAATAAAACCAATGTTTTGACCAAGTTTCATGATGATTGAGCAAAAATTGTGTCTTCTAGAGTGTTCACAAGGTTTCTCTATAGCCATATAAGGAATACTGCCCCGCCCCCTGGCAGCCATGTTTTTCAACGGACTGGAAGCATTTTTGAACTCAACCAACATACCATTTAGACAAACATTTTTACAAAGTTACATGAAGATTAGGCATCAAATGTGACTTCTACAGTGTTCACAAGGTTTTTCTTTTTTTGACCTAGTGACCTAGTTTTTGACCTAGCATGACCCAGTTTCGAACTCAGTCGAGGTATCAATGGGGCAAATGTTCTGACCAAATTTCATGAAGATCAGACAATAAATGTGGCCTCTAGAGTGTTCACAAGACAAAATGTTGACGATGCACGACGGACGACGCACGACGGACAAAAAGCAATCACAAAAGCTCACCATGAGCACGTTGTGCTCAGGTGAGCTAAAAATCGAAACAGCCGATAGCATTGACGTTTTTTTCCCAATTGGGAATTTTTTAGCAAATTTTGGGGAAAAAGTATACTTTTTGCAATTGGGAATACAGCCAAATTTCTGCTATAAAATAGGGCCAAAATAAAACCTGACCATATTTCATGAAGATTGGACTATAAATGTGGCCTCTAGAGTGTTAACAAGGTTTTACAAAAGCTATATATAGCCATATAAGAAAAAATGCCCCGCCCCCTGGTGGCCATGTTTTTAAAGAAACCAAAACCATTTTCGAACTCATCAAAGATATCATTGGGACAAATCTTTTGACCAAGTTTCATGAAGATCGGAAAATACATGTGGCCTCTAGAGTGTTAACAAGGTTTTACTATAGCCATATAAGGAAAAATACCCCGCCCTCCCTTGCGGCCATGTTTTTCAACCAAAGGGCATCATTTTTTTAACTCGTCCAAGATACTATTGAGAGGAATCTTCTGACCAAGTTTCATGAAGATTGGACAATGAATGTGGCCTCTAGAGTATTCACAGTATTTACTTTAGCCATGTATATAGCCATATAAGAAAAATGCCCCGCCCCTTGGAACCCATGTTTTTCAAGCAAAGGTTACCATTTTCAAACTCATCCAAGATATCATTGGGACAAATCTTCTGACCAAGTTCATGACGATCAGAAAATAAATGTGTCCTCTAGAGTGTTAACAAGGTTTACTATAGCCATATAAGGAAAAATGCCCCGCCCCCTTGCGGCCATGTTTTCAACCAACCGGCGTCATTTTTAAACTCGTCCAAGATATCATTGGGATGAATCTTCTGACCAAGTTTCATGAAGATTGGACAATAAATGTGGTCTCTAGAGTGTCAACAAGATTTTACTATAGCTATATATAGCCATATAAGGAAAAATGCCCTGCCCCTTAGCAGCCATGTTTTTTAAGCAAACGTAACTATTTTCGAACTCATCCAAGATATCATAGAGAAAAATCATCTGAGCAAGTTTCATGATAAAAAAATAAATGTGGCCTCTAGAGTGTTAACAAGGTTTTACTATAGCCGTATAAGGAAAAATGCCCACGTCCTGGAGGCCATGTTTTTCAACCAACCGGCATCATTTTTGAACTTGTCCAAAATATTATTGGGATGAATCTTTTGAACAAGTTTCATGAAGATTGGACAATAAATATGGTCTCTAGAGTGTTAACAAGATGTTACTTTAGCTATATATAGCCATATAAGGAAAAATGCCCCGCCCCTTGGCAGCCATGTTTTTCAAGCAAACGTAACCATTTTCGAACTCATCCAAGATATCATTGAGACCAATCTTCTGACCAAAGTTCATAAAGATTGGACAATAAATGTGGCCTTTAGAGAGTTAACAAGGCAAATGTTGACGCCGCACAACGGACGATGCACGATGGACAAAAGGCGACCACAAAAGCTCACCATGAGCACGTTGTGCTCAGGTGAGCTAAAAACAATTAAACAATATATCACTAGCTTTTTTAAGAGTCATTACGCACCAAATAACATCATTTTTACAGCGTAGCTGTTTAACCCAGCTTTGCATCTTAGCTGGCCTTTGTAACCGTCCACTGAATTTGAATATACAATTTCCAGCTGGTAGGATCGACTCTTTTCGAAATACAAAATGTGCATCTACAAACAGTTTTCACATTTACATGTACATTAATTATGTTATTTAATTGATTTTCTTTTTTTGGTAAGTATAGGGTATAAAAAGGGATACTAAACAACGTTTTGCAACGACCTCAACTGTGTGTTCAGCATGAAACAATTTGATCTCTACAGTTTTACACTAAACTCTCAAAATCTCAAAAGTTTGGGTCGGCCCCATTATATTTAAAAGTTTGACAGCTACAGAGCATTTGTACTTAAAGGCAGTGTTCTCATATTCAGTAATTATTACCGTATTGCATTCTGTGCACTCATATGTTTTCCATCATATAAAATTATAAGTATTGATGTTCCCTATCCTGACGCATGCTTAGACGATAATATTTTTAATTGTTTTCGAAATTGACCATTATACATGTAAGTGTATAAAGCTTTAAACAAGCAGTCGTTACACAAGTGGAATCTTACCTCACTCAGTGCTCCAAATAGGATTTGAAAAGGACAGGTGCGGGGCTATTTTGTCAAAAGAGCACTTTCAATGGGCAGAATTTTGTCAAAAGTGCACTTTGCGAGCATGCCGTAGTATTCTGTTGCATATTGATTTTTATGTTATTTATTATTGTTAGAATATATTATTTTCATAATTATTATACCATGCAAATAAAAAAATGTCTACAATGAGGATTTCTTTAATTACAATGTAACAAGCGATTTATAAATTATAATGTCTTAAAAAAAAAAATTAATTAAAGGGCAGGGCAGGGCTTCGAAAGGACAGGATGGGCTTCGGAAGGGCAGGGTGGGTGCCCTTCCATTTATCCTAGCCGGAGCACTGCTCACTTAAATGCATTGCATTCTTACCCGCAAGACAACAAGGTCAGTTCCGCGGTCAGTCACAGAATCGTTATGTATCGCTCTCGCGTTAACTAGGTGAACTTGAAGTTTGTTTTGACCAGAAAGATCTTAAACAAAATGATCAGCGGTAGTATTATGGTCAATTATAGTTTCCTAATGTGTTTTCAACAATTCAATGATGAGTTCCAGTTTGCATTTGAATAATGTAATTATAAATATTCCACCATATAGACCAATTTATTAAGCATTAGCACAATGATTCACGATACTGTTAACAATCAAATTAAATAATAATGTCCGACAAACCACTAAAACAAATACTGCGAATGATTCGTGTGTGGCATGTTGACTGATATGTTTTCATTCATTTTCATTCTTCCTGTGTTTTTATAATCTGTATCTACAGATATATGACTAAGATTTGCACAGAAAAGGCATGCGCTATCTTTGATCTTATAAATATAACTTTTGATCTTTCAATACCAACCACAGTTGTATATCTTTTCAAGGTATTTCTTTTTATAAATGTAAACAAGAGCACCGCATAACGGGTACCAACGCTCGGCTGCGGATGCAGTTTTGAATAAATGAAAGATTGTCAGAATTTTTTTTAAAGCGGTCACAGTGACCTTGACCTAGTGACCCAAAAATAGGTGTGGCCTGTAGAACTCATCAAGGTGCATATACATATAAATTTTCAAAGTTGTAGGTGGAAGCACTTTGATTTTAGAGCCAATGTTAAGGTTTTAGCACAGGGGACGCCGCACGGCGGAAAGACACGACACGACGAGCTGGCTATGACAATACAGGGAAAATTGATACACTTTTTTACAATCTCCACTTTCTTTTACTGAAAAATACACTGATCGGAAAATTTCAAGCGCCCCGGGGACTCTGATTTCGAAATTCAAGCGCCTCGGCGAGGGATTGTTAAATGGCCTGTGGAAATCCCTGGAAAGAATACGGCTAATTTATTGTTTTATTCTGTGGACTTGTCAGTATTTAGTCTTTCGATCACGTTTACTTTATGCTTTATGAGGAGGAAATTTTATTTGTGAATAAACCAATAACTGTTGGGGGGCGGCTAGCTAAAGAAACTTCAGCGTACAGTTTATATAGTATTGACATACCTGTACGCTGAAGCTAACCCTGTATCGAAAGTCAACCAGAGTCGTAACATATTTATGTCACGCTATAAATCAAAGAAAGCTCATTTGCTTGGATACATATCTACATATATTGGTGAATTAATATAAATTACTGCATCGAGGAATATTTTAAGGTTCAAATGTTTCAAATGCATCTTACAATAGATGAAAATAACTCTCATCAGTCTGAAATTCACAATTTCGACGCCATTGTCGCTTTGTCACGTGACGAGTTTTCATTTGGATACTTTGGGATCGACCTTGACATGTTATGTTGAAATTGTAAACATTACTTTCGTTTTCTGAAATCTATTATTTGTGATTAACAACTTACGTCTGGTGGATTATTAGACTGATTTCATTGTGAATCAGGTCGTTTTATATAATATTTACTTTGACTCTGTATTGACACTACAATTTGTTTACAAAATAAGCCAGAATAATTAAAATACCGGGAAATGTCATTCTGAATTTGAAAACACTTGAGCACATGGTTTGTTACTAAAAATAGAAATAGCGTCATATGACCGTGAAATCTCGGGAGATTCGCATTTCAAGAAAGTCTGTCACATCGCTGTTTTTCTCGATATGTAAGAGCAGAATAGATACATTTTAAATATTTAAGATAGTATTTTGTGAAAGAATATATCAGTTAAATGTGAAAAATGTCAATCTTTCCAATCAAGTGGTTGATTTGGGCCAACAACTGCATTTAAAAGCTGTTTTGGACCGGTCTTTGTTGACTGTCAACTTTTCGGGAATTTCTGGTTGACTTTCTAGCTGAAATAATTCACGTTCAGAATAAATCTGAACGCTGAAACTCCAATCTGTAAAAACTGTAACGAAAAATGAATACAATGCTATTATATCAATATGCTTAAAATTGCAAAATAACATAACCAACTCATAAAGTTTTAGTTAAGAAGTCCATTTTTACCTCAAATAGCATCGAATTGAAATTAGAAGGCATGCTTTGTTTCAGTTAAACTTCTGCTTAAATCACAATACAATCACTGACCTCTCGTCATGTTATGAAATATTTAAATATCAACCAATCAGAAGAAGGCATTACAGGGTAATAGGCTGCGTTATCGATTAAAATCTACCTGCGGTATACAGCGGGCACAGTGATTGGAATGGAAAATGTGAGTAGTGTGTTGATTTAAATTGGTCAGGCGTGCAAAATTGAAAGGTTCATTACATAATTCTTACGGAACATTATTGAGGAATGAATTATCTACACAGGTATGTAAATATTATTGCAATCCGTTGATATTAACTGTCTGATATCGGGCTTGAATGTTGCGCACCAAATTCCTTGCGCATCAATAAAGACAAAGAAGGAAAACTTTTGCTATTAAAAAGATAGAGTGGACTATTGACGCCAAGAGTCTGCCAAAGCAAAAATCATCAAAAGACTCTATGGCGGCAATTTATATTGACTAGTTGACTTTCCTAATGGGGTTGGTCCATAACTATAGTCGTGCCAGTCAAAAATCATAAAAAGCTACATTTAAAGTTATGGTAGCCAGAACTAGGGGGCAGCATGGAACTAGACTTGACCATGAATTTGAAGGTCATTCACAAACACTGGGCTCTGAAATAAGAACTACAAATAAAGACATGCATATGCAAAGTTTTAATATAAAACTTTGTAAACAACAAACATTGCATCCAAATAACTTCAAAAGAAAAACTTAGAATGCATAGCCACATTATTTTAATTTAGAATCAATTTGTTCTGCGTCATTTGCAATCTTAAAATAGACAATCCGTGGCTAAAAGATGAACTATAATAAGATTGCTTTGTTTAATTATACAATCACATAATGGTTTAAACCATATCTACCTGTATTTATACGATACGTCTGAAAAACGGTGCAGTTAATGGCGTAGTTTATATTTTCATATGCAAATCAATCGACAGCTTTCGGTAAATCTAGTAACCGGACAACTTCCGTGAAAACTGAACTAACCCAGGCAATTTCCTTAAAAGAGTTATCGTTCGTTGGTAATTGAACGGAGTAAGCAGTCGAAATGGCCCCAATTAAAAACTACCACAGTCTCAAATTAAATGTGATAAAACAAAGACCTATAGAATACATATATTCAGGGACCTATACCTATGTTTGTATAGGTCCCTGATATATTCTATAAGTCTTTGGATAAAACGACCCCAATTTTTTAAAATTAATGTACACGAACTTATGTTTAAACTACAAATGTAGTAAATGTATATATATGTATTTATTCATTTGTTTATTTATTTATTTATTGATTTATTTATTGATTGATTGATTGATTGATTTATTTATTTATTTATTTATTCATTTTAATGTATTGCATATGATACAGCCTAACATCTCTTGGGTAATATGTAACTGTATAAAAATCCATTTAGGCAAATTATAAAACATAAGCAACATTAGGGGTAAATGTGAGTACCTGATAAATAAACAAAAGTAACGCAATTGTACGTAATTGAATAATTTCATTATAGTATCTCAGACGTTATATTATAAGACATGAAGTATAGAAAAGTGCAATTACCAATATATCTTTAATGCTTTTAGAATTAAATGGGTGAATATTTGATAAGGTTCCATTCTTAATAAAAAAAATATTCAAAAACACAATTAGTATAGCAGTGTCGACGGACCGTTTATCAGTTAGGTACATGTCAGACGGACGTCAACCTAAGCTGGGCACGACCTAATGTGACCCAGATCGCGATTATGAAGGCTTATTTGACGCAAGTCAAAATCTGTGACGAGAACACCGTTACGGACATAAATACTTGTTTGATAACATTATTTTATTTCAACTTAATTTAAATGAATTTTTTGGCGTTGTTTCATTGTATAAAGTGATCATGAGTGGCTATTACATCAATTCCAAATCGTCAGTGACTTTTCAGAACATTAAGTGCGTAACGGTGTAAACACACATTTTAATTACGTTTTACAACTTTAAGAATTTCTATAAAATGTGTGGGTACATGTTTATATACTAAATTCTTCTTTCATTGGACACCTTTTTGAAGACTTTATTATGTTAAAACACGTTTGCAGTTTTTGTTGAATCTTATTGTATATAAAAGTCTTCTTTTTTATGCGGCGTAACGGTGTTGTCACATTTGTAAAGGTGTGGACAGATTATCTTATACTTTCATATTCTTGTTTATTCGCATCGTGTTTTTTACTGAAAGTATGTCAGATAAGTTCCATGTAAAATTTGTGATGTTGTTTGAAAGACAATCTGCGATATGAATACGAACTTTATTCGCATCATATTGTTTGTATAAATTTCTCCACACCGTTACGATGTTGTCAACACCGTTCCTCATTCAGCGTAACGGTGTGGAACGTAACGGTGATGACATTCGGGAATTCTGACAGAACTGATTCCAATTGTATTAATTCTCCATTTTTGTCTGATAAATTCCATGTAAAATTTGCGTTGTTTTTTGAAAAACAATCGGCGGTATGAAAACGAAGTTTATTCACACCATAATGTGTGTATATATTTGTGCACACCGTTACGATGTTGTCATCACCGTGGCGTTACTCATTCTGCGTAACGGTGTGGACTGTAACGGTGATGACATTCATGCATTTGATCATCCACAAACAGCATGCTACTATCAAAAACACATTACGCACACATTATTCTGTGGCATCTAAGAATACATAATATTTGAAAATCATAAAAGATCAGGAAGTGGAAGTAGCAAAGAAAATGGAAGAACGGTGTTGACGCTGAATAAAAGTACGTTCAATATTTTACTTCCTTTTTTGATGATTTTCAAATTTTTCGCGATCTTTTCATTGCTTAATTATGACGTAAAAGGTTGAAAGAATGTTTACTTTTCGGAAAAAGTTGTATCCCCGTATCATTCCCGTGCGGTAGATGAAATTTTCTTCGTAACGGTGTCGACTTGAAAAATTACAGACAGAGCCATAACTGACCATTTATAAATATTCTGCATATAAAGCTACTAAATGTAACTGTTATTAATTTAAGTTTAAATATATTTAGCTCCATATGGTTGTTTTTTTATATTTTCGTTTGACATTCTTTTATAAAACAATCAAGAAAAATACCCTTGAAGAATTTGGACAACACACCGTTACTAAAATACATGGGAGTAAGTTGCTTGGACAAAGCATAAAACTGCTTTAAGCGTGTGATCTGCTAAGAACTCTTATCTAATATTGTTTACATATTATTTAACATTGTAATTATGAAACTTATCTCTGTTAATGTCTACCATTTAGATAATTGTTGAATATGGACAGTAAATGGAAACTAATCAAATATTCACCCCAATACGATATTTTATAGGAAAGAAAAATAACAGAAATGTTGAAAACAATAAAAGCAAACTAAAAATTCTTATATGAAGGGACTTATTCACAGATTAGATCATTTTCTGTATCAGTAAATGCCTTAAATAACTGGATTTTATCACGGAACTGTAAAACTTAATTGTAAGAACACGATTATAAGTTGAGAAATAAATAAATACAAGCATGTTTGTCCGGAGCAGGGCTCGACATATTGTCCTTTTGGTAAAAAGGCAATAGTCTAAACATCTCCACCTCCAAACTGTGGACATTGTCCGTTGCACGTTGTGCGTTAGTAAACGGCATCTCTTCCTGAACAGATGGTCAGGTTTTCATGAGACTCACAAGAATTATCCATGGGCGACCTTTTTTACAAGTGGTTCAAGAAAATGTTATGCTCTGCTGTAAGTGTAGGTCTTTAAGAGCTAAAAATAGACTTGAGGAAACCTTTTATTCTCTTAAACCACAATATATGGGGGTTTAATAATTATTTAAGTCCTGGTCAAAACTCACACCAGGCGTCTGGGTCCAATCTAACCACGCCCCAGGGATCACATGACTTATATAGACTTGGTCATATTGACTAGCTTAAGACAATAATCTTCTTTAAAGCGACAAATCTTTGATATATGATATATGACATCACATTGTTTGACCCATTTATGCCTAGCGTCTATAAAAAATGCCTTGGCAAACATCGTAGTCCCAAGTGAGACGCCGCATGATGCGGCGTCTCATCAGGGTCTCCGCTGTTTGCTTAAAAGAATTAATGTAAAAAAATAATATTCTAAATATAGAAATAAATATATTAGACATCCCTAATTTTGGAAATGAATTGATCCAATTTAGAAGAATGGGAGAGTCCACTAGGCATAAATGGGTTAAATCATACCGCTCAGTACGTAATTTCCCAGATAAGCGATATAAGGCAATTTTGAACCTCTTGTTATTTAATTGCTTGGGTATTGTTAGCAAACATGTTGTTTTTGACATTTTATGAATATTCTATCATAGCTGGAGTTCCAGCATTCTAAAATTTTTGTTTTTTGGTTTGGTCAACCGAAAACATACCCGGCTGGGAACGATATATCGGTATACAGAATCAAAATTGAGTGTCATTACTTGTGGCTCTGGCGTGTTGTCGCTTTAGAGCAAATAATTTGAGGCTCAAACATGCCTATTAAGAAACGCCATAACGAACTATCTGAAGTGTCATACGCGTGGTCATTCTGGTGCATACAAAGGTGGCGTATTGTTTTATCGTATTGTTTTAACTTATTTTAATATGTGATGTGCGGATGCCTAAGAAGGCCGCAAACACGCAGTCACATCAGAACGTTAAACAAGTCCGCCTATACGAAACATCAGGTATCCGTCGTCTGACGTGCTTTCGTTTACCGGTAATCGCATATATTTGATATAAAAGTTGCCATGGCATAAATCAGTCACCATACTCATGTGATAAAAATCCGCATTAATTATCTATTCACAGTCACAAGACTGTATATCATAAATTTAAATATTTAACACGCGCAGAGGCGTATGCAGACATATTGTACTTACTGAATTAATATGCTTGTAATTTGCATGACATGAAACGTAGCTATATTGCATGTTAAAACGTAGCTATATTACATGTCATATAAACTTCAGGCCCATAGCTATGATGTCGTTTCTAGCGCATTTACTTTCTTGGAAGACGTACACGAATCTTGATTACGTGTGTGTCATTAACAATGCTGGTATGTTGTAGAGGACACGTATACATATTCTAATAGGCTCTAATAGCTTGCAAATATGAACCTTGCACCGACTTTCATGTCAGAAAATATTAATAACGTAACGATGCATATATTCGTTTCCGTAATGGAAGCGATGTAATTGGATTGAAACGTGCGTCACAACGTAAACTGTAATAGCCTCATTTTCCGAACAAAACCAAATGCAAATATGTGATACAATCTATGCGCATAAGTTATGCCTATTGAGTTCAAGAGTACTACATTGATGTTGTCGAACAATATCAAAACGTACCGGTATATATATTATTAGGGCAGTTGAATAATGGATAGCGCTTTTGTTTATTTCTTGCTTAGAACTCAATGCCTAAGTATTTTTAATGCTTCTACATAATGTCTCCATTGCAATATACCTTAATACTCATATGCTTCGGTGTGCAGTGTTTGGAAAACAGCGCTTTTGCCACCGTTTTTCAAAATATATTTTAGAAGCGAAATATCGCCCACCTTACACATGACGTACTTACAAAAGAATCACGTTTTAGTCCATGCTTCATTAGCACAATATCGCCCAACTAACACACGACGTGTTTGCTAGAGTCTCAAGTCAGATCCATGACGCAGTAACATAATATCGCCCAAATAACACATGACGTGCTAGCTGAAGTCTCAAGTCAGATCCATGACGCAGTAGCGCAATATCTCTCAACTTACAGATAATGTGCTAGCTGAAGTCGCGAGTCAGACCCATGATGCAGTAGAACAATATCGATCAACTAACACATGGCGTGCTTGCTGAAGTCTCAAGTCAGATCGATGATGTAGTCGCACAATATTGCGCAACTTACAAATGACGTGCTAGCTGAAGTCTCTTGTTCAGTCAGATCAATGATGCAGTAGATCAATACCGCCCATCTTAAAGATGACGTACTTGCTGAAGTCTCAAGTCAGATCCATGATGCAGCAGCAAAATATCGCTCAACCACCACCACCACCACCACCACCACCACCACCACCACCACCACCAACCTACTACTACTACTACTACTATTACTACTACTACACCACCACCACCACCACCACCACCACCACCGTTCGCAGTGACAAAAAACGTATTCACACAATGGCTGCTACTACAACTTATAGCCCATATAGGGGGGCATGTTTTACAAACAGCCCTTGTTTAAAATTTCTTCTATGTGGGGTCATTTTGGGACTTTACATGAACCTTAACATAGTGGTGTCATTTGTGTGGTATTGATATGTGATAGTCTTTATGCCAAAAGCGGTGTGTAGCAGCCACACTGACCATTTTTAAGTCAGTGTGACATTTCCTGTCTGAGCTATAACTTTGCCATATATCTGTCAAGTTGCCTGTAGCACCTATCTCCTAACATCAAAGGTCAATGTCTTTTTTAGTGTTTAGGTCAAATTTGGTCACAAAACAGCTTGCATATTTATTTCTGCCTCATTCATTACTTTGCCATAAATACATATAGAGGGATACTAAAATAACTTGGCACCAAAAAGTAAACAATTATAAGACATTGCATCTTGCATTGCAACTTTCTTACCTACCTCTAAGGCAGCGTTATAGATAATTTTTTACCCATGGCTATAAATACCCCCACTTTTCAAAGCATGGGGGTAAATGGTCCAATTTTGCCTTGCTTGAAGGTTAATTTGCTAAAAGTAAAACCATTGCCGACTTTTGAATGTTGATTGCTCCGTCAGTGGCCCAAACATTATCAGCCTTGTATAGTTGGCAGATATAACAATGGGTGTTTTGACAGCTACATATGCACACAGACCTGTAAAAAAATTACCGGTAGTTAACTAAAAAAGGGTTACACGCTTCAAAAAATGAACATGTATTGAATGAATCAGAATATGTTGCTAACATGTAAGCTTCATATCTAAGAAATATTAGTTCCAGTGCATTAAGTACATATCTTAGTTGTATTACCATTGTGTCAAGTACTTAAATCCAATTTTTAAAATAAACTCAATTTTGAACAAGAGGGTCAGGGGCCCATGGTGGCTCGTCTGAGACTTTGGGGACTGACCTGCTCTCAGAAAGAGGCTATGTTTAAATGTTGTATTTATGAATCTATAGATTATTGCCCCCTACCCCTGACGGCCATTGTCAACAAACCGGAATCATTTTCAGACTCAACAAGTCGTCAAGGTTATCATGGGGACACATCCTCTGACCAAATTTCATGAAGATTGGACCATAAATGTCATTGTGGCTTCTAGAGTATTAACACGTTTTTTAGACATATTATAAAAAAGGCCCTATCCATTGGAAGCCATGTTTTTCAACCAACCAGAACCATTTTCACACTCATTTAAGATATCATTAAGAAAAATCTTCTGACCAAGTTTCATGAAGACCCGGCAAAAAAATTGGCCTGGAAATCGATCAAGTTGGGATTAAACATATCTAAGAAGGTAACTCAAAGTGCAACAACAATCGTTTAAACAATAGGGCCTGAAAGGCCCAAAGTCGCTCACCTGAGATAACAAGATATTATTGGGACAAATCTTCTGACCAAGTTTCACGAAGATTGGACAATAAATGTGGCCTATAGAGTGTTAACAAGGTTTTACTATAGCCATATATAGTCACAAAAGGAAAAATGCCCCACCCCTGGTGGCCATGTTTTTAAAGCAACCAAAACCATTTTCAAACTCATGCAAGATACCATTGGGACAAATCTTCTGACCATCTTTCATGATGATTGGAAAATAAATGTGACCTCTAAGAGTGTTAACAAGGTTTTACTTAAGTCATATAAGGAAAAATGCCCCGCCCCGTGGTGGCCATGTTTTTCAACCAACCGGCATAATTTTTGAACTCGTCCAAGATATTATTGGGATGAATCTTCTGACCAAGTTTCATGAAGATTGGACTATAAATGTGGTTTCTAGAGTGTTAACAAGATTTTACTACAGCCATATATAGCCAGATAAGGAAAAATGCCCCGCCCCATGGCAGCCATGTTTTTCAAGCAAACGTAACCATTTTCGAACCCATCCAAGATATCAATAAGACAAATCTTCTGACCATCAGGGCTTTTTTCAGCTTTTTGGGAAGATAGCTCATGGCTTTGAAATTGTGAATTTTATCGACATTTTCAAGAAATTGGGAAAATATATTGGGATTTAAAACTACAGTCGAAACTGACCTAACGGCCACCTGAATTTACCGGTCACCTGCAGACAACGGTCAGTCTGGCCCAAATCCCCCCAAAGAAAAACACTATATTACACTTGAATTTAATGGCAACCTGTCCATAACGGCCAACAGCCACTATATTCCACTCCGAAATTCATGTTTGACCAAAAATCAACTGTCAGGCATCAGTCGTCTCGAGTCGCGAAAATTGAAAACACAGCACATCATTTGTCTGTCTATTTTGCAGTTTAAGAGTCTGATAGCGGTAATTGTCTTTGATATTATAAAAGCGGCCCGCTGCGAGTAAACAAATAGTAAGATGTTGAGACGGTTTGTTTTCCGCGGATAATTGTGGGGGTATCTTCAAAAGAAAATATGTCAGAGTTTGTGACACGTTTAAAGTAATTATTGCTAATTAAATGACCACTAATTAGTACATTGTACTTACAACATTGAGTATTGATTTGAAAATAACATTTTCGGATCATTCTTTAAAAGAGCTTTTTAGCGTACACAACACTTTTAAAAGCAATCGGAATATTAAATCACGAAATAACAATGAGTGGTAAACGTAAGTTCATCACATAAGAGGATTGAGTCAAGTGTTTGAAACTATTTGAATCTGGAAAAAGTTCGCGTGTAATAAGCAAGTGAGCTCCAAAATATGACACGGAATACAGCGGGTTGAATGTTTGTATGAACTTGTTGCATTAAAATGCTTTTTGTGTGATGTTTGCGTACAAATAAATTTTAACAAACTGTTTGTGTCTTTTTCTTTGAATTAGAACAGTACAATTACACCGTACTATCGGTTTATGACAGAGAATCCGCTTTTTAGACTTTTACGGATGTGACGTCAACGGCACATGACAAGCTTTATTTACTGAATGAAAGAGATGCATGAGTAAACAATTATACCAGCGTTGATTAAGTAATTGCTTTAGTTTAACAATATGAAATTAAAAATTAAATCAATCTATAAGATATTATTCTGTATTATTAAATGTACACACGTAAGTTATTTCTGTTATTATGCTTAGTTAACAGCAATGAGCATTTTTTTACACTGTATGCAAACGACTGGATGGATTAACAACGTAGCAATTACCAACTGACAAACCATCTTAAAATTGTGATTCGAATTTAACGGTCACTTTGGCCATTTCCCTTGACTGACCGCTGTTCTCAGGTTTGACTGTAAATGAATTAGTTCAGCATCTTTAATCACAAACTCCACCATGATCAATAGTTTTCGGAATTATAAGCTCACACAAGGTCTTCAGTCAAATAAGGCACCATTTTATTAGGAGGCGCTTCATCTTCTTCTGAAGAACTACTGCTTTCAACATGTTGAATATCAGTCAGCACTTTGCTTTCGGAAATCAACGATGACGATGCAAAAAGAGTCACTTGTTATTAAATTACTATCATTTACAATGGAAGGAGTTTCAATGGGAAGACTTGTACTTCTTGACGATGTTTATAAATTTTAATTACACTTGCTTAAAAAATCAACAGTTTTCATTTTGCCGCATGGGTTTTGTTTAGGAATCTTTTTCACGTAATATTTCGAATTGCACGAAATCTTTGTTTTCCAGTCAGCCAAATCACAAAACGCTTGAATTTCATTGCAAATATAATAAGCACCTGAACAACACGGAGAATATTGTGCACACAAATAATGCCGACGTTATCCAAATCAAGGTATAAAACCCGTAGGAGACTGGTTCGGACTACGCTTTGTTAACAAGAGGGCCTGACAGGCCCAAAGTCGCTCACCTGAGATTCAAAGGAACTGACCTGTTCTGTGCAGCCCTAGATGTCAATAAAACAAAATGTTATAACCTACTTTCATGACTAGTAACATCCTGGCAGCCACGTTTTTCAACAGATCATAAACGTTTTCATACACATCCAAGATATCATTTAAACAAATATACTGACAAAGTTTCATGAAGATTAATAAGTCCATATAAGGAAAAATGCCCTGCCCACTGGTGGCCATGTTTTTCAAGCAACTGGAACCATTTTCGAACTTGTCCCAAATATTATTGGGACAAATCTTCTGACAAAGTTTCATGATGATCGTACACTAAATATGGCTTCTAAAGTGTTAACAAGGTTTTACTATAGCTATATCAGGAAAAATGCCACGCCCCCTTGGCAGCCATGTTTTTCAACCAAACGGAACCATTTTCGAACTCATCCAAGATATCATTGGGACAAATTATCTGACCAAGTTTCATGATGATCCGACAATACATGTGGCCTCTAGAGTGTTAACAATGTTTTTATTAAAGCATGATATCTAGCCATATTAGGAAAAATGCCCCGTCCCCTGGTGGCCATATTTTAAAGAAACCAAAACCATTTTCAAACTCATCTAAGATATCATTAGGATAAATCTTCTGACCAAGTTTCATGAAGATCGGAAAATAAATGTGGCCTCTAGAGTGTTAACAAGGTTTTACTATAGCCATATAAGGAAAAATGCCCCGCCCCCTGGCAGCCATGTTTTTCAACCAAAGGGCATCCTTTTTTAACTCCTTCAAGATACTATTGAGATGAATCTTCTGACCAAGTTTCATGAAGATCAGACAATAAATGTGGCCTCTAGAGTGTTAACAAGATTTTACTATAGCCATATGAAGCCATATAAGGAAAAATGCCCCGCCCCCCTGGCGGCCATGTTTTTCAACCAACCGACGTCATTTTCAAACTCGTCCAAGATATCATTGGGATGAATCTTCTGACCAAGTTTCATGAAGATTGGACAATAAATGTGGCCTCGAGAGTGTTAACAAGATTTTACTATAGCCATATTATATTTAAAGCCGTATAAGGAAAAA
The DNA here is from genome assembly GCF_020536995.1 of Dreissena polymorpha. NCBI lineage: Eukaryota > Metazoa > Mollusca > Bivalvia > Myida > Dreissenidae > Dreissena > Dreissena polymorpha. Next base: position 81,047,862 of record NC_068359.1, read on the forward strand.
TGCCCTGCCCCTTGGCAGCCATGTTTTTCAAGCAAAGGATACCATTTCTGAACTCATCCAAGATATCATCGAGACAAATCATTTGAGCAAGTTTCATGAACAAAAAATAAATGTGGCCTCTAGAGTGTTAACAAGGTTTTACTATAGCCGTATTAGGAAAAATGCCCGCCCCCTGGCGGCCATGTTTTTCAACCAACCGGCATCATTTTCAAACTCGTCCAAAATATTATTGGGATGAATCATCTGAACAAGTTTCATGAAGATTGGACAATAAATGTGGTCTCTAGAGTGTTAACAAGATTTTACTATAGCTATATATAGCCATATAAGGAAAAATGCACTGCCCCTTGGCAGCCATGTTTTTCAAGCAAACATAACCATTTTCGAACTCATCCAAGATATCATTGAGACCAATCTTCTGACCAAATTTCATAAAGATTGGACAATAAATATGGCCTCTAGAGAGTTAACAAGGCAAATGTTGACGCCGCACAACGGACGATGCACGATGGACAAAAGGCTATCACAAAAGCTCACCATGAGCACGTTGTGCTCAGGTGAGCTAAAAACAATTAAACAATATATCACTAGCTTTTTTTAAGAGTAATTACGCGCCAAATAACATCATTTTTACGGCCTAGCTGTTTAACCCAGCTTTGCACCTTACAAGTAGCTGGCCTTTGTTACCGTCCACTGAATTTGAATATACAATTTCAAGCTGGTAGGATTGACTCTTTTCGAAACACAAAATGTGCATCTACAGCATCTACAAACAGTTTTCACATTTACATGTACATTAATTATGTTATTTAATTGATTTTCTATTTTTGGTAAATATAGGGTATAAAAAGGGATACTAAACATCGTTTTGCAACGATCTTAACTGCCTGTTCAGCATGAAACAATTTGATCTCTACAGTTTTACACTAAACTCTCAAAATCTCAAAAGTTTGTGTCGGCCCCATTATATTTAGAAGTTTGACAGCTACGGAGCATTTGTACTTAAAGGCAGTGTTCTCATATTCAGATATTATTACCGTATTGCATTCTGTGCACTCATATGTTTTCCATCATATAAAGTTATAAGTATTGTTGTTCCCTATCCTGACGCATGCTTAGACGATAATATTTTAAATTGTTTTCGAAATTGACCATTATACATGTAAGTGTATAAAGCTTTAAACAAGCCGTTGTTACAGGAGTGGAATCGTTACCTCACTCAGTGCTCCAAATATGATTTGAAAAGGACAGGTATGATTTTGTCCAAAGAGCACTTTCAACGCGCAGAATTTTGTCAAAAGTGCACTTTGCGAGCGTGCCGTAGTATTCCGTTGCATATTGATTTTTTTATGTTATTTATTATTGTTAGAATATATTATTTTCATAATTATTATACCATGAAAATAAAAAAATGTCTACAATGAGGAATACATTAATTACAATGTAACAAGAGATTTATAAATTATAATGTCTTAAAAAAAAAAAAAAAAAGACAAAAAATATAATTAAAGGGCAGGGCAGGGCTTCGGAAGGGCAGGATGGGCTTCGGAAGGGCAGGGTGGGTGCCCTTCCATTTATTCTAGCTGGAGCACTGCTATTTATTTGCATTGCATTCTTACCCGCAAGACAACAAGGTCAGTTCCGCAGTCAGTCACAGAATCGTTATGGAACGCTCTCGCGTTAACTAGGTGAACTTGAAGTTTGTTTTGACCAGAAAGATCTTAAACAAAATGATCAGCGGTAGTATTATGATCAAATATAGTTTCCTAATGTGTTTTCAACAATTCAATGATGAGTTCCAGTTTGAATTTGAATAATGTAATTATAAATATTCCACCATATAGACCAATTTATTAAGCATTAGCACGATGATTCACGATACTGTTAACAATTAAATTAAATAATAATGTCCGACAAACCACTAAAACAAATACTGCGAATGATTCGTGTGTGGCATGTTGACTGATATGTTTTCATTTATTTTCATTCTTCCTGTGTTTTTATAATCTGTATCTACAGATATATGACTAATAACTGCACAGAAAAGGCATGCGCTATCTTTGATCTTATAAATATAACTTTTGATCTTTCAATACCAACCACAGTTAAAGCTGTATATCTTTTCAACGTATTTCTTTTTATAAATGTAAACAAGAGCACCGCATAACGGGTACCAACGCTCGGCTGCGGGTGCAGTTTTGAATAAATGAAAGATTGTCAGAATCTTTTTAAGCGGTCACAGTGACCTTGCCCTAGCGACCAAAAAATGGGTGTGTCCTGTAGAACTCATCAAGGTGCATATACATACAAAGTTTCAAAGTTGTAGGTGGAAGCACTTTGATTTTAGAGCCAATGTGATTTTAGAGCCAATGTTAGGGTTTTAGCACGGGGGACGCCGCACGGCGGAAAGACACAACACGACGAGCTGGCTATGACAATACAGGGAAAATTGATACACTGATAGAGAAGCCTTGAGTTTTTTTTACAATCTCCACTTTCTTTTACTGAAAAATACACTGATCGGAAAATGTCAAGCGCCCCAGGGACTCTGATTTCGAAATTCAAGCGCCCCGGCGAGGGATTGTTAAATGGCCTGTGGAAAGCCTTGCAAAGAATACGGCTAATTTATTGTTTTATTTTGTGGACTTGTCAGTATAGTCTTCCGATCATGTTTACTCTATGCTTTATGAGGAGGAAATTTGATTTGTGAATATACCAATAACTGTTGGGGGGCAGCATGAAACTAGACTTGACCATGAATTTGAAGGTCATTTACAAACACTGGGCTCTGAAATAAGAACTACAAATAAAGACATGCATATGCAAAGTTTTAATATAAAACTTTGTAAACAACAAACATTGCATCCAAATAACTTCCAAAGAAAAACTTAGAATACATAGCCACATTATTTTAATTTAGAATCAATTTGTTCTGCGTCATTTGCAATCTTAAAATAGACAATCCGTGGCTAAAAGATGAACTATAATAAGATTGCTTTGTTTAATTATACAATCACATAATGGTTTAAACCATATCTACCTGTATTTATACGATACGTCTGAAAAACGGTGCAGTTAATGGCGTAGTTTATATTTTCATATGCAAATTAATCGACAGCTTTCGGTAAATCTAGTAACCGGACAACTTCCGTGAAAACTGAACTAACCCAGGCAATTTCCTTAAAAGAGTTATCGTTCGTTGGTAATTGAACGGAGTAAGCAGTCGAAATGGCCCCAATTAAAAACGACCACAGTCTCAAATTAAATGTGATAAAACAAAGACCTATAGAATACATATATTCTATAAGTCTTTGGATAAAACGACCCCATTTTTTTTAATTAATGTTCACGAACTTATGTTTAAACTACAAATGTATTTATATATGTATATATATATATATATATATATATATATATATATATATATATATATATATATATATATATATATATATATATATATATATATATATATATATTGATTTATTTATTGATTTATTTATTTATTGATTTATTTATTGATTTTAATGTATTGCATATGATACAGTCTAACATCTCTTGGGTAATATGTAACTATATATAAAAATCCATTTAGGCAAATTATAAAACATAAGCAACATTAGGGGTAAATGTGAGTACCTGATAAATAAACAAAAGTAACGCAATTGTACGGATTATAATTAAATAATTTCATTATAGTATCTCAGACGTTATATTATAAGACATGACGTATAGTAAAGTGCAATTACCAATATATCTTTAATGCTTATAGAATTAAATGGGTGAATAGTTGATAAGGTTCCATTCTTAATTAAAAAAAAATATTCAAAAACACAATTAGTATAGCAGTGTCGACAGACCGTTTATCAGTTAGGTACATGTCAGACGGACGTCAATCTAAGCTGGGCGCGACCTAATGTGGCCCAGATCGCGATTATGAAGGCTTATTTGACGCACGTCAAAAGCTGTGAAGAGAACACCGTTACGGACATAAATACTTGTTTGATAACATTATTTTATTTCAACTTAATTTAAATGATTTTTGGCGTTGTTTCATTGTATAAAGTGATCATGAGTGGCTATTACATCAATTCCAAATCGTCAGTGACTTTTCAGAACATTAAGTGCGTAACGGTGTAAATTTACACATTTTAATTACGTTTTACAACTTTAAGAATTTTTATAACAATGTGTGGGTACATGTTTATATGCTAAATTCTTCTTTCATTGGACACCTTTCTGAATACTTTATGATGTTAAAACACGTTTGCAGTTGTTTTTTTATCTTAATGTATATAAAAGTCTTCTTTTTTATGCGGCGTAACGGTGTTGTCACATTTGTAACGGTGTGGACAGATTATCTTATACTTTCATATTCTTGTTTATTCGCATCGTGTTTTTTTACTAGAAAGTATGTCAGATAAGTTCCATGTAAAATTTGTGATGTTGTTTGAAAGACAATCGGCGATATGAATACGAACTTTATACGCATCATATTGTTTGTATAAATTTCTCCACACCGTTGTCAACACCGTTTCTCATTCAGCGAAACGGTGTGGAACGTAACGGTGTGGAACGTAACGGTGATGACATTCGGGAATTCTGACAGAACTAATTCCAATTGTATTAATTCTCCATTTTTGTCTGATAAATTCCATGTAAAATTTGCTATGATTTTTTTTAAAAAACAATCGGCGATATGAAAACGAAGTTTATTCACACCATAATGTGTGTATAACACCGTTACGATGTCGTCATCACCGTGGCGTTACTCATTCAGCGTAACGGTTTGGACTGTAACGGTGATGACATTCAGGCATTTGATCATCCACAAACAGCATGCTACTCTCAAAAACACATTACGCACACATTATTCTGTGGCATCTAAGAATACATAATATTTGAAATCATAAAAGATCGGGAAGTGGAAATAGCAAAGAAAATGGAAGAACGGTGTTGACACTGAATAAAAGTACGTTCAATATTTTAGTTCCTTTTTGATGATTTTCACATTTTTCGCGATCTTTTCATTGCTTAATTATGACGTAAAAGGTTGAAAGAATGTTTACTTTTCGGAAAAAGTTGTATCCCCGTATAATTCCCGTGCGGTAAATGAAATTTTCTTCGTAACGGTGTCGACTTGAAAAATTACGGACAGAGCCATAACTGACCATTTATAAATATTCTGCATATAAAGCTACTAAATGTAACTGTTATTAAGTTAAGTTTAAATATATTTAGCTCCATATGTTGTTTTTTTTTCGTTTGACATTCTTTTATAAAAACAATCAAGAAAATTACCCTTTAAGAATTCGGACAACACACCGTTACTAAAATACATGGGGGTTAGTTGATTCGACAAAGCATAAAACTGCTTTACGCGTGTGATCTGCTAAGAACTCTTATCTAATATTGTTTACATAGTATTTAACATTGTAATTATTAAACTTATCTCTGTTAATGTCTACCATTTAGATAATTGTTGAATATGGACAGTATATGGAACCTAATCAAATATTCACCCAAATACGATATTTTATGGAAAAGAAAAAAAACAACAGAAATATTGAAAACAATAAAAGCAAACTAAAAGTTCTTATATGAAGGGACTTATTCACAGATTAGATTATTTGTCTGTGTCAGTAAATGCCTTAAATAACTGGATTTTACCACGGAACTGTAAAACTTAATTTTAAGAACATGATTATAAGTTGAGAAATAAATAAATACAAGCATGTTTGTCCGGAGCAGTGCTCGAAATATTGTCCTTTTGGTAAAAAGGCAAAAGTCTAAATATCTCCACCTCCGAACTGTGGACATTGTCCGTTGCACGTTGTGCGTTAGTAAACGGCATCTCTTCCTGAACAGATGTTCAGGTTTTCACGAGACTCACAAGAATTATCAACGGGCGACCTTTTTTTACAGGTGGTTCAAGAAAATGTTATGCTCTGCTGTAAGTGTTGGTCTTTTAGAGCTAAAATAGACTTGAGGAAACCTTTTATTCTCTTAAACCACAATATATGGGGGTTTAATAATTATTTAAGTCCTCGTCAAAACTCACACCAGGCGTCTGGGTCCAATCTGACCACGCCCCAGGGATCACATGACTTATATAGACTTAGTCATATTGACTAGCTTAAGACAATAATCTTCTTTAAAGCGACAAATCTTTGATATTTGATATATGACATCAATTGTTTGACCCATTTATGCCTAGCGTCTAGAAAAAATGCCTTGGCAAACATCGTAGACCCAGATGAGACGCCGCATGATGCGGCGTCTCATCAGGGTCTCCGCTGTTTGCTTAAAGGAATTAATGTAAAAAAATAAATATTCTAAATATAGAAATAAATATACTAGACATCCCTAATTTTGGAAATGAATTGATCCAATTCGGAAGGATGGGAGAGTCCACTAGGCATAAATGGGTTAAATCATAGTAAGTAATTTCCCAGATAAGCGATATAAGGCAATTTTGAACCTCTTGTTATTTAATTGCTTGGGTATTGTTAGCAAACATGTTGTTTTGGACATTTTATGAATATTCTATCATAGCTGGAGTTCCAGCATTCTTAAAGTTTTTGTTTTTTGGTTTGGTCAACCGAAAACATACCCGGCTGGGAACGATATATCGGTAACAGAATCAAAATTGAATGTCATTACTTGTGGCTCTGGCGTGTTGTCGATTTAGAGCAAATAATTTGAGGCTCAAACATGCCTATTAAGAAACGCCATAACGAACTATCTAAAGTGTCATACGCGTGGTCATTCTGGTGCATACAAAGGTGGCGTATTGTTTTATCGTATTGTTTTGTCGTATTGTTTTATCTTATTTTAATATGTGATGTGCGGATGCCTAAGAAGGCCGCAAACACGCAGTCACATCAGAACGTTAAACAAGTCCGCCTATACGAAACACCAGGTATCCGTCGTCTGACGTGCTTTCGTTTAATCGCATATAAAGTTGCCATAGCATAAATCAGTCACCATACTCATGTGATAAAAATCCGCATTAATTATCTATTCACAGTCACAAGACTGTATATCATAAATTTAAATATTTAACACGCGCAGAGGCGTATGCAGACATATTGTACTTACTGAATTAATATGCTTGTAATTTGCATGACATGAAACGTAGCTATATTGCATGTTAAAACGTAGCTACATTACATGTCATATAAACTTCAGGCCCATAGCTATGATGTCGTTTCTAGCGCATTTACTTTCTTGGAAGACGTACACGAATCTTGATTACGTGTGTGTCATTAACAATGCTGGTATGTTGTAGAGGACACGTATACATATTCTAATAGGCTCTAATAGCTTGCAAATATGAACCTTGCACCGACTTTCATGTCAGAAAATATTAATAACGTAACGATGCATATATTCGTTTCCGTAATGGAAGCGATGTAATTGGATTGAAACGTGCGTCACAACGTAAACTGTAATAGCCTCATTTTCCGAACAAAACCAAATGCAAATATGTGATACAATCTATGCGCATAAGTTATGCCTATTGAGTTCAAGAGTACTACATTGATGTTGTCGAACAATATCAAAACGTACCGGTATATATATTATTAGGGCAGTTGAATAATGGATAGCGCTTTTGTTTATTTCTTGCTTAGAACTCAATGTCTAAGTATTTTTAATGCTTCTACATAATGTCTCCATTGCAATATACCTTAATACTCATATGCTTCGGTGTGCAGTGTTTGGAAAACAGCGCTTTTGCCACCGTTTTTCAAAATATATTTTAGAAGCGAAATATCGCCCACCTTACACATGACGTACTTACAAAAGAATCACGTTTTAGTCCATGCTTCATTAGCACAATATCACCCAACTAACACACGACGTGTTTGCTGGAGTCTCAAGTCAGATCCATGACGCAGTAACATAATATCGCCCAAATAACACATGACGTGCTAGCTGAAGTCTCAAGTCAGATCCATGACGCAGTAGCGCAATATCTCTCAACTTACAGATAATGTGCTAGCTGAAGTCGCGAGTCAGACCCATGATGCAGTAGAACAATATCGATCAACTAACACATGGCGTGCTTGCTGAAGTCTCAAGTCAGATCGATGATGTAGTCGCACAATATTGCGCAACTTACAAATGACGTGCTAGCTGAAGTCTCTTGTTCAGTAAGATCAATGATGCAGTAGATCAATACCGCCCATCTTAAAGATGACGTACTTGCTGAAGTCTCAAGTCAGATCCATGATGCAGCAGCAAAATATCGCTCAACTTACACATGACGTGTTAGCTGAAGAGTCAAGTCAGATCCATGATGAAGTAGCACAATATCGCTCAACTTACACATGACGTGCTAGCCGAAGTCTTAAGTCAGACCCATGATGCACTAGACAAAATTTCGCTCAGCTTGCACTAACATGCTAGCTGAAGTCTCAAGTCAGATCCACGCTACAGAAGAACAATATCGCCCAAACTAATACATGTCGTGCTAGCTGAAGTCTCAAGTCAGATCCACGATGCAGTAGCACAATATCGCTCAACTTGCATATGACGTGTTTGCTAAAGTCTCGCGTCAGACTCAGGCTGCAGTGGCACAATATCGCCCAACTAATACATGTCGTGCTAGCTCAAGTCTCAAGTCAGATCCATGATGCAGTAGCACAATATCGCTCAACTTACACATGACGTGTTTGCTGAAGTCTCAAATCAGATCCATGATGCAGTTGCACAATATCGCCCAACTAACAGAAGACGTGCTAGCTGAAGTCTCGCGTAAGATCCATGCTTCAGTAGCACAATATCGAAAAACTTACAGATGGCGTGATAACTGAAGTCTCACGTCAGATCCATGATGTTGTCGCGCAATATTTCGCAACTTACAGATGACGTGCTAGCTGAAGTCTCTATTCAGATCCATGATGCAGAAGCACAATATCGCGCAACTAACAAATGACGTGTTAGCTGAAGTGTCAAGTCAGATCCATGATGCCGTAGAACAATATCGCCCATCTTAAAGATAACGTACTTGCTGAAGTCTCAAGTCAGATCCATGATGCAGCCGCACAATATCGCTCAACTTACACATGACGTGCTAGCTGAAGTCTCAAATCAGATTTATGATGCACGAGCACAATATCGCTCAGCTTGCACAAACATGCTAGCGGAAGTCTCAAGTCAGATCCGCGCTACAGAAGAACAATATAGCCCAACTAATACATGTCGTGCTAGTGACGTCTCAAGTCAGATCCACGATGCAGTAGCACAATATCGCTCAACTTGCACATGACGTGTTTGCGAAAGTCTCGCGTCACATTCAGACTGCAGTGGCACAATATCGCCCAACTAATACATTTCGTGCTAGCTCAAGTCTCAAGTCAGATCCATGATGCAGTAGCACAATATCGCTCAACTTTCACATGACGTGCTTGCTCAAGTCTCAAATCAGATCCATAATGCAGTAGCACAATATCGCCCAACTAACAGAAGACGTGCTAGATGAAGTCTCGCGTAAGATCCATGCTTCAGTAGCACACTATCGCGCAACTTACAGATGACGTGCTAGCATAAGTCTCAGCTCAGAGCCATGATGTAGTCGCAGAATATCGCGCAACTTACAGATGACGTGCTAGCCGAAGTCTCTATTCAGATCCATGATGCAGAAGCACAACATTCCGCAACTAACAAATGACGTGTTAGCTGAAGAGTCAAGTCCGATCCATGATGCAGTAGAACAATATCGTCCATCGTAAAGATAACGTACTTGCTGAAGTCTCAAGTCAGATCCACGATGCAGCAGCACAATATCGTTTAACTTACACATGACGTGCTAGCTGAATTGTCAAGTCAGATCAATGATGAAGTAGCACAATATCGCTCAACTTACACATGACGTGCTAACTGAAGTCTTAAGTCAGATTTATGATCCACGAGCACAATATCGCTCAGCTTGCACAAACATGCTAGCTGAAGTCTCAAGTCAGATTCACGCTACAGAAGAACAATATCGCCCAACTAATACATGTCGTGCTAGTGAAGTCTCATGTCAGATCCACGATGCAGTAGCACAATATCGCTCAACTTGCACGTGACGTGTTTGCTAAAGTCTCGCGTCAGACTCAGGCTGCAGTGGCACAATATCGCCCAACTAATACATTTCGTGCTAGCTCAAGTCTCAAGTCAGATCCAGGTTGCAGTAGCACAATATCGCTCAACTTACACATGACGTGCTTGCTAAAGTCTCAAATAAGACCCATAATGCAGTAGCACAATATCGCCCAACTAACAGAAGACGTGCTAGCTGAAGTCTCGCGTAAGATCCATGCTTCAGTAGCACAATATCGCGCAACTTACAGATGACGTGCTAGCTTAAGTCTCAGCTCAGATCCATGATGTAGTCGCACAATATCGCGCAACTTACAGATGACGTGCTAGCTGAAGTCTCTATTCAGATCCATGATGCAGAAGCACAATATCGCGCAACTAACAAATGACGTGTTAGCTGAAGTGTCAAGTCAGATCCATGATGCCGTAGAACAATATCACCCATCTTAAAGATGACGTACTTGCGGAAGTCTCAAGTCAGATCCATGATGTAGCAGCACAATATTGCTTAACTTACAAATGACGTGCAAGCTGAATTGTGGACATCACTATTCTGCGGCCTCTGCGGCCCTAAATGCGGCCCTAAATTCGGCCGTTCTGCGGGCAAAACAGATGACGTGCTAGTTGAAGTCTCGTGTCAGACCCATGATGCAGAAGCACAATATCGCTGAACTTGCACACGGCGTGCTATATGAAGACTAAAGTCAGATCCATAATGCAGTCGCACAATCTCGCCAAACCTACAGATGACGTGTTTGCTGAAATCTCGAGTCAGATCCTTGATTGAGTAGCAAAATATCGCCAAAATTATAGATGACGTGCTTGCTGAAGTCTCACGTCAGATCCATGCTGCAGTAGCACAATATCGCTCAACTTACAGATGACGTGCTTGCTGAAGTTTCAAGTCAGATCCATGCTGCAGTAGCACAATATCGCACAACTTACAGATGACGTGCTAGCTAGAGTCTAAAGTCAGATTCATTTTGCAGTAAAACACTATCGCCGAACTTGCACATGAAGTGACTGCTGAAGTCTCACGTCAGATCCACGCTGCAGTTGCACAATACCGCCAAACTTGCACATGCAGTGACTGCTGAAGTGTCACGTCAGAGCAACGCTACAGTTGCAAAATATCGCTCAACGTACAAATGACGTGACTGCTTAAGACGCACATTAGGTCCGCTAACCATTAGCAAAGTATTGCTACGCGTACTTGCACAATATCGTTCAACTTACAAATGGCGTGCTTGCTGAAGATTCATGTCAGATCCATGGTTTTCACAATTTATCATACATTTAAAATACATCAATGAGGTCACGTGTACCAGAGTCCCTGGTGAATTTCATCAGACTTAAAACGAAGTGAGTGCTACGTTTTATACGGGGCTTATAATTAAGTTGAATTCCAACATTGCTGATTTGAAAGTACCTCAATTTAGCGACTGAGACTGTCCGCAGTAAAATGTACTTAGAGAGGAAGATCATGCAGCAGAAAGTTGGCGATTAGGGTTGATTATGTGGTTGGTAAACTATAAGGGGCACTGAAATTGCCTTGCCGCATATTGCATATATATTTGAAAGTATCAGTATCAAAATGAGTATGATAAATGTCATTCTTGTTTATAAATGGTTATCAAAAAGTAAATTTCAGTAGCGGGAAAGATATAATAGCAATTTCAATATAATAAGTATACTGTATTGATATGAAAGAGATTAAAATTCTAGTATGAAATGTGTCTACTTTATCAAATTCTAGTATTTAAATGGGTCCAGTTTATCAAACTTCTTTTATTGAAATGGGTCCACTTTCTCAATGGTATCGTATACAAATGGGTATGCTTTAAAAAATCTTGTATCAAAATGGGTCTACTTTATCAGAGTTCCGGTATAAAAATGGGTCACATTTCGGAAGTCTCATCGGGGGGGGCGCGGCAGTGTCTGCTTTGGAGCAGGGAAGGCTCGGATTCAATCTACAATGTTGTCGGGAAGCTTTTTAGCTGTGTTGCAATAGCGCCCAACGTAAATAAACCACATATGTTTGTTTGTCTGTACGACGTCCCACAGTTGAGAGAAGGAATTGCGTAAAAAATAAATAAATAAAATGGATCAGGTAATTGTAGAAGGGTGAAGTATAAGGAACACTTCCTCGCTACATGAGCGAGCTTTTATAGCAACTCAATATAGTGTCCTCTTTGGAAAAGGGAGGGCCCGGAGTAAATTGCTATCGTTGATGATAATTTACCTGACTGGGTAACACGTTATAAGGAGGTTTTTAAACAGCGTTTATCATCATAACTATAATAATATCATATATGCCTTCTGCGCTTAAATCAAAAACACGAAAGCAACCGTGTTTAAATGATAAACTTCATATGAATAACGTGTATAGTGTTGTTTAACCTACGCTTTACCAACTAAGCACTTAGTGAAATTAGTGTTTATGCCTGTAGTTTATGTTGCCCATTGTGTTTACTAATATTAGAAACGCCCAAACGATAGCTGTGATCTTATATATTTGACAGCCATCTATTTATTGTGACAATGTCACGCGTGTACAGTGATGTTAATAGATCATGTAAACACAGCTGTGTGGATTGGACAGCGTAGTCAATTGACAATTAGTTTGGTTCTGATTGTGAATTAAAGTTTTGTGGTTGGATATACCATTACACAGGTTTGTATTGCTTATATTTGCTTTTTTGCTTCAATGTTTTACGGATCATTTAATTTTCATTTGCCCATTAACATATGCACACATAGTAAACTTAACGCAACCAGGAAACGTGATTTACTTATTAATTAGGATAATTTTCGTTCTGACATGTTTATACTGATAGATATCTAGCTTTATATATATGTTCTTGTTGACTAGGTTTAACGGTAGTCGCGCATTGCTTTCTATAAACGTTAGATATTTAACATGTCATAAAAAGCCACTTGAACAGTTGAGTATCGTTTAACTGAGTAAATTATCCTCGTTCTGGGAAAATCGGACTTATTTCATTTTTAAGGGTCTTCCCAGATTATGCTGTGTGGAACGACACTTTCCGCTTCAGCCGGATTTTCGTTTAAAAGAGACATCATTTCAACTAAACGTATCTTAAAAGTGGAGAGATTCGCCCCTGGTTAGCCTGTGCAGACTGCACATGCTAATCAATGACAAAAAATTACGCACATGCATTAAGCCACGCTTTCTCAGAACGAGGATCACGGATTGCACATTCACTCGGCATTAGTTACTGCCCCCCGGCTCTTCTATCCCCCCCCCCCCCCGAAAAAAACACTCAAAATTAAATTGTACTTTTTTATACAAAATAACAATCCAAGAAAACTAAGTCTATTTTTTACCAATTTTTTTGTCTTGAAATTTTGTAGAACAAATGTACAATTTTGAGATTTCTGAGAGAGGGTAGAACCTTGGGGGAGGGGTAGGGGTAGTAACTAATGCCGATTGCCTGTGATGGGTTGCGTATGGTGGCAGACTCTGTGAAACAGATTTTCTACATTTAAGACTTTGTGAGTAGCATATCATATTGCAATTGGGTACAAGATAACAGTGTTATAGTTTTATTTTAGGTGGTTTGTAGATGGTACAGTAGCCTAATGGAAACTGGTTGTTGTTTACTATTTGTTGTATTAAGCCAGGGCCAAAAAAAAACTTCTTCTCCAGGGGCCTCTTTTTCTTCCACTTGACCAAAAAGGCCCTTTCCACTACATAAATTTCTTTAAAATCATGCATTTTTTTCTCTAAATTTCCAATCTACCTCAGTATTTTTCATTCCTCAAAGAAAATTGTGTCTTTTTGTCCCCGAAAAAAGGCTGTGACCCTATAACGCAGTATTTAGATTCCGTTGTGAGCAACATGTACTTCAGCTGATTGCTATTGCTAACCACGTGACACCGCTGCACCCGCTACCCGACATGAAATACACACATTTAATCAATATATGCACAGTGGACTCTCCCATCCTTCTAAATTGGATCAATTTATTTCCAAAATTAGGGATGTCTAGTATATCTATTTTTATATTTAGAATATTTCTTACAGAAATTCCTTTAAGCAAACAGATTATCTGGGTCTACGCTGTTTGCCAATGCCTTTTTTTTAATAGACGCTAGGCATAAATGGGTTAAATTAATCATTACGAACTTGAAAGCGAATTGTTCAGACTATAGAGCTGGGATGAAACCAATAAATTGTAACCAAAATTTTGAATTCATTGGTATGTAATTTCACATAGTGTCTTTAAATTTTATTTTGGTGTTACGTTCTCTCATTGACAATAATACTCCGTGATCTTATCGGAGCGGTAATTATATGTTTGTAACTTCCTTTATTTGCGCAATTTATGTAGATGCCATTAAGATCAAGGCCGTCTTGTCTGGTGTCCCCGGGCATAACTTCGATTATTTATACGGTTTTATCGTCGATCGTTTACTGATAACGTTCCATGTGCTCCATTTAGAATATCTTGGGAACGTGGAAGATGTGGAATCAAACGTAAGCTTATTGGAATGCTAATCACACTATAGAACAATATACCGAGTACATGCACTCCATTATGTATTTTATACGTTTCAAACAAACGGGCAACATTATCACCATTTTTGCAAAACACGTACTTCTTTTTTGTTTTAATAGAAGCAGTTGTGCTATGAGTTGATATGGCATCTAATGTCCGTTGTAGGTTTTAGTGCGTAAATATATCTTTATATAGTTGCAAAGTAATTTTTGATAAAAAGTATGCGTGCATTCATGGAACAAACTTTGTAAACCGAACAAAGGACGCCACTATTATAAAATAAGAATGTTAACGCTTATATTTTTCCATACACAAGTTATTTCTCGTCTGAATAAGGAGATTCTTGTCAGAAATCGACAAATTCAGTATTCAACGTCAAGTGTTTATGTGTGAAGTTAATTTGAGTCGCGTTCTGAGAAAACTGGGCGTAATGCATGTGCGTACAGTGTCGTCCCAGATTAGCCTGTGCAATCCGCACAGGCTAATCAGGAACGACTCTGTCCGCTTTTATGATATTTTCTGTTTAAAAAAAGTCTCTTCTTAGCAAAAATCTATTTTTAGGCAGAACGTGTCGTCCTTGATTAACATGTGCGGACACTACGCACATGCATTAAACCCCTTTTTCACTGAGCACGGCTTATGTGTGAAGTTAATTTAGCGAATAGGATAGAATGAAGTTAACAGTCAAAGCTCTGCACACACAAACATGTATTCGGTTGGGTAGGTTGAAACACACTAATTCTAGGCATCATCAGAACTGGGCACCACAACATGTTTTCATTTGACATTTTCAAATTCTTTTCAAAGATGCTGTAAGCGCAATTATTTTAAATTCTTATATTGCGGAGTTCGTGCTTCCTTTTAATTAATATTTTTCATGACTCGTCTGCCATGGTCCATTATCAAACAACGTCGCCGGGGTATCAGAAATAAGCATTCAAGAGCACTAAGAAGGCGTTTTTTTAAACGTTTCTTTGAAGAGCACTTTTAAGATGTTTTTGAATTGTATCCTTGTGTAAGTGGTACTGACTTTTTATCGTGCACTGCGAGCGTCGTATTGAATATATAAGTCTATAATTCCTGAATCATTTGTTTAAGTACTAGGAAAAGTCTTGTTTTAACCAGGATGTTGCGATACTATACGCCCCGCAGATCGTGACCCATTAGTACAGTCTGTGATGCTAGCTTGCAAAAAACAATGCCTTCATAATACTACTTATCATACCACCGCATTGATATCTGCCTGATATAACGTTGCCTGATATATTTTTTTATATCATGGTCAACAGGAAGTTCTTGTATCAGTCAATGTTTGGAGTTACGTGGGATTTTCAATAAAGTCAACAATTTCTATCAACATGAATCAGGTTCAACAAAACAAACGATTTGATACCAAGAACGTACATATTTTATTCTAGTTTAAAGTCATAAATCACAAAAACGTTTATTTTAAAAAAAATCACAACAGCCCGCACTGCATAAGTTAAATGACGTCATCAATGTGGCAATAAATCTTAAATATCGATATAGTCTTTGCACTCGCAAATTTTGCACAGAAAGTCAAGACAAATGATAACTGTATGCTTATCCTCAACTATTTAAACAAACGATTTAACACGCTTATGTTATTATTGACACCATCATCAAAATGTCAATTTCAATACACATCTCCAAAATGGCGTCACCAAATTATTCGGTGAAGTGTGTTCTAAGATTAAATTTGTCGCTGCGGTCCATTCCTGATCTCCAATTCAAGACGTTTATAATTAAAGCGGTTGTACTTTTCCCATTCGTAGTTCAAACAACTTTTTTTCTCTATACGATGTTTAAAATAAGCGATTTTTCGTGTTGTCTTTTCGAACGCCGTTTCTACAACGTGTAAAACGTGTCAACGTGTAAAACTATGTCAACGTGTTAAAGCCGGATCAGCAAAATCAGCGGGGATCCGTACATATTAAATATAAAGAAATGGATTGTTTTGCAGTTATTTAGGAAAATGTGGTATGATAAACAGAAAAACAGGTTACTGTCCCATCGTTGTGTAATATATCAGGCTCGGCACGGATAAAATTACGGCTCGGCAAGAATATTATTCTAAGCCTCGCCTGATATATTACAAAACGATGGGACAGTAACCTGTTATTCTCTATGTATACAGCTTAAAGGGAATTGTTCACATATCTCGTATTTACTGCATTTACAAATAACTGTTTCATGTTTTAATTAATAATAATAAATCAATAAAATGAATGCATTGCCTTTACCGTTATTCGAACACGAGACTAATGGAAGCAAACTCAAACGCCTTATTATTGGGCCTATGAGACATTGGAGCTTGCGTGTACCTTAAAAGCCATGTTAGTAATACAAATGAGTCGCGTTCTGAGACAACGGGGCTTAATGCATGTGCGTAAAGTGTCGTCCAAGATTACCCTGTGCAGTCCGCACAGGCTAATCAGGGACGACACTTTCGCTTTTATGACATTTTTCGTTAAAATGAAGTCTCTTCATAGCAAAAATCCAATTTAGGCGGAAAGAGTCGTCCCTGATTAGCCTGTGCGAACTGCTAATTGACAACATTTAAAAAAAAGTTTTAGATTCGCAAATTTTCGTTGTTGTTATCCTATTTGTGAGAAAACAGTAATAGCGAACAATTACCATGCTCTAAAATATCCATTATATGCATATTTTGAAAATTTTAAAACCTGAAAATTATAAAGCGTTATACATCCCAAAATCTGTGTAAAGGTCCCTTTAAAACCGGCGTGGTGTAGTGGTTACGCAATTTGCTTTTGCTACGAGAGGTCCCGGGTTTGAACCCCATGACATTTATTGTTTAATATGATTTTCATTGATACTATAATTATTTAAAACTATTCCAAACAGTAGCTACTACAGTTAGTGAAATCATTTAATTACTTAAACAATCTATGAGCAAGTCCCTTAAAGGGACCTTTTCACAGAATTTTGGAATCTATTGCAGTTTGTCATTAAATGCTTTACATTGATAAATTGAAACTTTGGACCTAAAAATCTCTAGTAAGAAAAACAAGAATACAAATAAAAATAGAAAAAAGTAACCACTCGGCCATCCGTGCTCATACTATGAGTGGACGAATTATATACTTTATATAAGTAATCCTCGAAGTTTCACAAAATATAACGACAACAACAGAACTTACCAAATTATTCAATCGTTTCGCGTTGCAACGCTTTATAATTTTCAGGTATCAAATCGTCAAAAGATGCATATAATTGATATTTTAGAGCATGGTAATGTTCAGTATTATTATTTTCGCACAAATATCATAACTAAAACGAAAATGTGCGAATCTGAAACAGATTTTTTTTAAATTTGGCAATATACCAAAACGTGAAATGGCCCCTTTAAAGAAAATGTGTAACGTATGAAAATTGGCAATTTACCAAAACGTTAAAGGGCCCCTTTAAAGAACGTGTGTAACGTATGAAGGTTGTTGTAAACAATCCGTCGAATTTTACATGCACCAAACAACAGCGCGTTACGTCACACGCTAATCTGGGACGACACTTCACGCACATGCATTTATGCATAGTTTTCTCAGAACACGACTCGTATGTCGCTCATATGACTAAGAAGCAGTGTACATACATACTGCATACACGCCTATGTAAGCACTGTGTTTACGCTGATCGTTTCATTTGGCAATTATATTCGTGTATGGGCGACACTTGTTAACAAACGGAAGTAAACTCATTGTATAGAAGGTATTGAATGTAGTGCAATTAATCGTGTATCTTTGTACTTGAAATATCTACATACGTTTAGTAATTCTTTATTTTTTTAACCCATTTATGCCTAGCGTCTAGAAAAAGGCCTTGGCAAACAGCGTAGACCCAGATGAGACGCCGCATGATGCGGTGTCTTATCAGGTTCTGCGCTGTTTGCTTAAAGGTTCTAAATATAGAAATACATATACTAGAAATCCCTAATTTTGGAAATAAAACTGATCCAATTTAGAAGGATAGGAGAGTCCACTAGGCATAAATGGGTTAATAATCCTTCAACTTTATATAATTCTGTACTCAGGATTGCACTTTTTTTAAACGATTTGAGTTATGCAAAACGAATATCATTGTAACGACATGTGACTGCGAATTCTGCGTTTCTTCGTTCTCACGATATTTGTCCTTACATGGTTATCTTTTTTACAAAAGTACAAATAATGATATTAAAGTGTTATTCTTAAATGATTCATTAGAAGAAAACCTATTTGACCCAAAGATATATATACAAATAACCACGCAATATATGTTTCGTTAAAAGTGTATTTCACTTTTTATGGACATTTAGAATATTCGTACTTTATTTGACATGAACAGTTACATTTTACATTCTTGTCTCCTGTTACAATATTATGTGTAAGTAGTTCCCAGACAGTTCGAACTCTATCGGAATCTATAGAGTTGAATGCAATTGTTGTAGCAGGTTTGGCCAATATATAGCCAGTATGTATTGCCAAAACAGCAAGATATGAAGGTTGGGAAACTTGTTTCCTTTTTTTCTTCATTTAATTCCTCTTTAATCATGATATTCAAAGACGGGAATCTTCACACTCTTTTTCTACCATAGTTAATGTACGTGATAACTTTTGCTCTGCGTATATAATCAAGTTAACCCGCCCCCACCACCACCACAACAGCAACAAAAGGCCACAAAAATATGTTTCAGTACAAAAAAATCGGACATTGAAGCTTTTACTCAGATTTCGTCGTAAATTTTACGAGTCTAGTATTAAGCTTATTACGTAAGACAGGCCTTTTCCGCTCCTTTTTGGGAAAACGCCACACTGGAATTTTGGGTATTTCGCGTCGTGAAAAAACCCATTTTGGGAAAAAAAATATTCGCAAAACTGGCTCAATTGGGAAAAATAATCGCATGTAACAGGGACCTATACAAACAAATAGGGTCCTGCATGTAAATAGTGTTTCTTATATTTCAAAGAAACCGTTAACTGGTAAATAACGACTATTTTGCTAACATATTATTAAATTTTTACAAAATATTATGAACATGTGTGATAAGTGCAGCTTTTTTTAATATCTGATTTGGGGGAAAAGGCCTGGCCTTTGTTCAGGTGAAAAAAATCGCGCGAAACGCCGGATTTCGTTTTTTTATCTGGATCAGGTTAACTTAAATATTTAAAGGTTTAAAAAACTATTTTATTTTATTTTATTTTTTTTTGGGTGGGGGGGGGGGTATTTGGGATTTTTTTTTCAATTGGGGAAAAAAACACAATCAGATTTGCATTTGGAATGGGACCCGTGGCATAGGGCGTAAAAGGCCTGTAAAAGCACTGGGGCACACTCCGGTTACGCGCTTAATGCAGCCTCAGGCGCGGATGGACCCCAGACACTTCGAAATACTCACACGCAGGCGCACGCACACACAGAGTCGCGTTCTGAGAAAACTGGGCATAATGCATGTGCGTAAAGTGTCGTCCCTGATAAGCCTGTGCAATCCGCACTGGCTAATCAGGGACGACACTTTCCGCTTTTTTATGTATTTTAGTTTCAAGGAAGTCCCTCCTTACCGAAAATAAAGTTTAGGCGAAGAGTGTCATCCCTGATTAGCCTGTGTGGACTGCACAGGCTAATCTGGGACGACATTTTACTTAACGCACATTTATTATGCTCAGTTTTCTCAGAACGCGACTCACACACGAGATTTAGGGTAGGAGTGGTCGGGGACCCGGAACATAATAGATTTGGCACAGTTAATCATTGTATATATTGAATATTATCTATAACATCGCCTGTAGTGCTCTTATCGGAGTTAAGTATGTATTTGCCAAACGTGTATGTTTTACTGCCAACATTTGTATTATATTTCTTATCGTTTAAGGAATATCGATCATCACGTCTGTCCAACAACTGCGAGCTCACCGAAACCAACCACCGAGCACAGGGAAATTCTTCGTTTACCCTCGATGATAAGAGAATGCACAAAAAATATCTCACACCCTTCAAGTTTTCTTAACGCCTTATGAAGTTCTCAAAGTGCTCGCTTTTAAGTAGAGGTAGCCAGCAACGATTTTGTCGCTAATGCATGTGTATTGGTTTTACAATTCACCAAAAACGTACATAAGGAAATAAAGATTAAACATACCGGGTATCAAGAAATGAAACAGGCTTTTCTGAAACCGGCAGAATTTGATCCGTCTGGAGCTCATTTCGAATGATAAAATATGGAGCGCCAAATCTCGAATGGGTCTCACGAGATCGAAGGTGAGATCCCGCCAACGGAAGGTCTTTTGCGGTCCATCGAGTGCTTCTTCTGCAACGATCGATTAACCGACCCGAAGGAAGTCGATTGCGGTCACGTGTTCTGCTCCGCTTGTTTGAACGAGTACGTGCTGGAGTGCCCATCTGTCAATGACGTCACGTGCCCACTGTGTCGTCACGTGATCCGCCTGCCGGAAACTGGCGTCAGTGCCTTGCCGACGCACGTGTTGTATCAGGATTTAGTGCGCGAGGTAAACGCTTTGGACAATGGAAACACGTTGTCACGTGGCTCGTGTAAATTCTGCAGCGACGAGAACAAACTTCCCGCCACTGTGAAATGTGTAGGCTGCAAAGTGCCTATGTGCGAGGACTGTGCAAGTAATCATGTACACAATGGTGTAAATAAGGTGATTCCTATACACCGGAAACAGGACTCCATTCTGCGCGACGCTTTGCCGCGCAGGGACACCGCGTGCCCGGTGCACCAGACCGAATCAGTGCTGTTTCACTGCGTTACTTGCCAATGTTGCGCGTGCTATAAGTGTAAGGACGAAAAACATCAGAAACACGAGGTGATTGATATGATAGACGCAGCCGCTCCTGCGAAAACGTTCATCTCTGATATTCATACGCGAGTTAACGATTACATTAACGAAACGAAAGAAGCGCTTCACGATATCGAGCGAATTGGCGCCGAATACGATAAGAACGTCGACTCGACTGTGATGCGCATAAACGAACAAGTTGATTTATTAATCAATCACATATTAAAGGAAAAGAAACGACTTCTTGACGAACTACATTCGCACGCGGAAGATGTGGAGTCCAGACTAAACTTGTGCATGGCGGAAATGAATGCCAAAGGAACGCGAGCACAGGCGCTGCAGGACTTGACCGACAACTTGGTATTCTACGGTACGGATGCGGAAAACACCATGTACAAGGAAAAAATCGACAAACGCTGGAAGGAGCTACAAGAGGCGAAATTAAGCAGGTTTGGTCAAGGATACAAAATGGGTCTGAATTTTTCCATGAATGAGAGGCTGACAACGGTTTTGTCCGCTGAGCTAGGCACGTTAACGGTCTCACAGACCTTATCGCCGTGGACCAGCCGGAAGTCCGCACCGTTCGATAGCGTCGTACCAACAGGCCCTGGACCGATGGACGCGTCCGAACTTCAGAAGAAAATGCGCGCAGTGATGTCTAATGACTTTTCCCTGAAGAGATCACAGATCTTCACGAAATTCGTGGATTCCAAGTGGAATCTGGAAACTTACAAGACATGCAAGGTGACCGGCCAGACGGTCACAGTGTGGCTTAGGATGGACGAGGAGAGCGAAAACATGTCCCGCGCGTCGAAACGCATCTCTATGCGGTCCGTATCGAGTCCATGTCTAATAGCGGAAGTGGACTCGTTTGACGTCGACGGCGAACACGAGTATAAGAAAACGTTCGAAAAGCTCCCGGATGGAACCATAGTCCGTTTGGCAATCGGCGCCAAAGACACCATTATTCTCGCTGTGTATCCCGGTCACTATGCCTCGTCCATTATAAGTCAAGCGAAACTGAGGTCCTTAACGAAAAAAGACACAGAGGGCATTTACGTCGCGGTGCTAGTGAAGGGCCAGTTCGTCGTCGGAGAACTGCGCAAGATCCCCATCCCAGAGGGTCCATGCTTTGACTTTGAAGTCACCAGCCGGAGTCTGATTGTGGTAAGATCTTTCACGCAAAAACAACTCCATTTATATAATAACCAATGCGTAGCGTGCGCAACGAACCACGCTGAGCACGATATCAGCGTGCTGAAAATTATGGAATCCCCGGACAATGAGATCATTGCCATGTGTAAGGACCTCGAGGGTAACATTTTCTGCGAGACCATTACGGAGACGGCCGAACGTGTTCGGAGATTTACGTTTTCGTCGGAATCGCTTTCGCCGATGAGATGCGAATTTCGCGAGGCGCGATTCGATCGATTCGGAAATGTGCTTGTACATTTTCAAGCAAGCGGATGTCAAGATGTGCTATACCAAGTAACACGCTCCGCAAACCGGAAAGAGTTACTTACAAAACCGGAACTACTTCATAAAATCGACAAGTTGGCAGTTCTGCCGGACGGCAGATTGTGCGTCTTCGACAAATTTGAGTGTGTGTTGATCACTTTAAAATACTTGTAATTTAAACTTTAAACCGAGAGATACTTCATATCTTGGAGTGATTGTCAATTCAGTATTCCTACATGTACATGTTCGAAATGTTTTTATTATTGTGTATATTAACTCGTATATAGCCATTCGGCCTTACTTACTTGTTCTCTGGTGTCTCGCTTGATGGACCGGTCAGTACTTGGTAATTTTCATATTAAGCACGTTATCATTATAATCATCGCCGTTGTCAGAGTTGCTATTACAACAAGTATTGTATATATCACATTTATAACACAAGTAAGGTCATGAATATCAATATTTGGCATCATGTTCTTACGTATTTGTCTCAATACTCATGTACAGGATCTGTTTCAACGAGCCAATCTATCAAATGTTTAGGTCTGCATGTACCGGTACATGTATTATGTAGGTATGTTAATAAATAGTAGATAACAATTATTATTCTAGAAGAAAAATCTTTTTAATCAAACATAAAACCGTTTAAGGTGTTTATAAATTATTTAGTGCAGCATATGGGTGCAAGGCTATACACTGCTAGTAATAGCTGTGAACATAAGTGTCGCGTACGGGGTTTAATGCATATGCGTTAAGTGTCACCCCAGATAAGCCTGTTCAGTCCGCACAGGCTAATCAGGGACGACCCTTTCCGCCTTTACAGGATTAAGCTTTAGAAGATATTTCGTATATATACGCAGTATCAGGACAGCGCGGCCATGGAGTATCGGGACAGCGCTCTCCCAACTGAGCCAACCGGGCAACATCCTACATATACTTAGAAAAAAGACACGAGTTTTTGCCGAATCCCAGTATTTCAATCAAACGTGTCTGCAGGTCGATCTATAAGGGTTTGTCAGTGATGACTTGAGAGTATTTTATGTTCTCAAACTAAACATGTCCTACAATTTACAATGGATATAAATAGTTCAATAAATGTTCGGGCCTTACTGTAGAATTAAAAAGACATCCGGTCTGTCTCACTGTTTTGTTTCATACGTAAAGCGACATATTTTCAAAAGGTCGGTTTGAATTATCCAGTATTTCCAAATACATGTAATTGAAAAAACAAACAACAAAGACATGATTGTTTTCTTTTTCTTTTGTTATTAACAAATATCTAGTTATGTATAAACGAAGTCACAAACAACGATATAGGTAAACACAATCGAACGTAAACTTACTGACTACGTAATAAATAAATACGTCATGATTGCACGGTGTTTATAATACACTTAAAATGAATGAACAAAATATCAAGATAAGGTTAACACAGAAATTTATTGTAAACGAATGATAAAACGTCTTTGAAAATAAACTTGAAATGTTTTTAAAAGTACTGTAAACAAGATAATGACTCTTCATGTTTACGGTATTTCAGCGTATTCAAGATTAAAAATTAATAAACCTTTATTCTATGACACCAATATGATAAACAAACAAGAGGGCCAAAATGGCCCTAGTTCGCTCACCTGAGAGGAGTCGGTTCATTCAATCTTTACCAAATGTCAAACTTGACCTAGATATTGTCCAGACAAACATTCTGGTCAAGTTTCATCATTATTTCATCTGCGAGTCATGATCAATGTACCTATGAAGTTTCATGATCCTAGGCGTAAGCATTCTTGAGTTATCATCCGGAAACCATTTTTCTAAGTTGAGTCACCATGACCTTGACAGCCATTGTGTGAATACGTTTTTTTGGCACTGTGAACTTGACCATTGACCTAGTGACCTGATAATCAATAGGGGTCATCTGCGAGTCATGATCAATGTACTTATGAAGTTTCATGATCCTAGGCCTAAGCGTCCTTGAGATATCATCTGGAAACGATTTTACTTTTTCCGGTCATCATGACCTTTGACCTAGTGACCTGAAAATCAATAGGGGTCATCTGCGAGTCATGATCAATGTTTCTATGAAGTTTCATGATCCTAGGCATAAGCGTTCTTGAGTTATCATTCGGAAACCATTTTACTATTTCGGGTCATCATGACCTTGACCTTTGACCTAGTGACCTGAAAATCAATAGGGGTCATCTGCGAGTCCTGATCAATGTACCTATGAAGTTTCTTGATCCTTGGCATAAGCGCTCTTGAGTGATCATCCAGAAACCATCTGGTGGACGGACAGACCGACATGAGCAAAACAATATACCCCCTCTTCTTCGAAGGGGGGGGGGGGGGGGGCATAATGAGAAAACTGCCCCCCTCCCAGCAGCCATGTTTTTCAACTGACCGGAACCATTTTTGAACTCAACTCTCGTAAAAACTCTGTTCTGAGCAAACTTCATACAAATTGGGCCAAAAATGTGACTTCTACTGTGTTCACATGTTTTCACTATATACATATAGAGAAAAAATGCCCCGCCCACTTGTGGCCATGTTTTTTCTGCGATCCTGTCCATTTTCAAACTCGTCCGAGATATCATCAATAAAATCAATGTTTTGACCAACTTTCATGATGATTGGGCAAAAATTGTGACTTCTAGAGTGTTTACAAGGTTTCTCTATAGCCAAATAGGGAAAACTGCCACTATATACATATAGAGAAAAATGCCCCGCCCACTGGCGGCCATGTTTTTTCGCCGATCTCGACCATTTTCAAACAAATCCGAGACATGGACCAATGTTTTGACCAATTTTCACGATGATTGGGCAAAAATTGTGACTTCTAGAGTGTTTACAAGGTTTCTCTATAGCCAAATAAGGAAAACTGCCCCGCCCACTGGCGACCATGTTTTTCAACGGATCAAAACCACTTTTGAACTAAACCTGGATATAATTAAGACAAACATTTTGACAAAGTTACATGAAGATTGGGCATGAAATGTGACTTCTACAGTGTTTACAAGGTTTTTCTTTTTTTTGACCTAGTGACCTAGTTTTTGACCCGGCACAACCCAGTTTCAAACTCGGCTGAGATTTCATTGGGATAAAGCTTCTGACCAAGTTTCATGAAGATGGGACAAGAAATGTGGCCTCTAGAGTGTTTACGAGCAAATGTTAACGGACGTACGGACATACCACGGACAAAGACCGGTCACAAAAGCTCACCTGAGCAATCAGGTGAGCTAAAAAGCATCCATTGAGAGCTGCGGTAACTTGAGTTACTAATACATGTTACGAATCTTATACTTTCTGTGAGATTTTTTTTTTAAATAAAAGGTACCGTTGGTCTTCCGTTTTGAAAATACGGAAGGTAACATGATAATTCGGCGCGAAATTTAAATTAAAACCGTTCAACAATGCAGACAAATTTTCGGCAGAAATCGCAAACTTTGGAACACAGCTGGTCTTGTGGAAATAAAATTTAAACTGCAGTACCGTGTAAAAATAGCAACTTATTAAACACACTGCGTGTATAAAAAATCTCAAGGTACAGTTCTCCTTAAAGCCTCATTTAAATACGTAATAAGTGATCGCCATGGACTCCGTAATGTTATTTGGGTAGTACACTTCTGATGGTGTTTATAACTGTCCATTACCTAGACAAATATTCACAAGAAACGCTACCAAAAATTGCTACTCTGTGAACGATTTTCTTAACTTTTTTGTCAAAAGTACTTATGAACATATTTTTCATAATAAATAATTGTACACAATAAAATACTGTAGTTTCATAATTGATAACAGTGCAATACGAATTACTGTTAAATCAACAATATATACACCTTTCTTGTTGGCATGCAATTAGTTTTTATAATTAACACAATTTCAAGGCATTAAATGCAAACCAGTGACTAAACAACTTCTGGAAACAAAATCCACAAAACACATAATCAATGAAAACAACATTTGCATTTGCTTCAAGCTTGGAAAGTGTGAACATCAAAACATAAGTCACAACACTGAATCCAAAATATAAATGAATTTAAATTGCTCTAGAAAAGAAAATCTTACAATTTCAAAAGATAAAGGAATGAAAAGTCTTCCTCAGATATACAAATATAAATATGATTTTTTTTTCTTGCTCAGGCGAAATTAAAAACTAATTATTACATAAGTATTGATTTTTATGTATATAAATAAATTTTAGACTATAATAATTTTGTTTTTCCAACTTAGTAGTAAAGAGTTCTATATTTTAACAAGAGATGTGTTCGTCAGAAACACAATGCCCCCTACTGCACCGCTTTGAAATAAAAATTATATTTATCATTTGGCAGGTATAGAAATCATCTCCCTTTCAAGCTTATTACTTCTCTTGGATTTTGTCCAATCCAACTGGGGGGGGGGGGGTCTGTTGACAGTTAAAAATGACCAAGTCAGACATCATTGACAACCAAGGCCTGTGGTTTATCAAAGAGATCATAGCCAAAGTTCAACATGTATCTATGGACATAAGTCCACAGGTATGTAATGAACCCTACCATTCACAAATAAGTACAGGAAAGAAATGATAGTTATATCATTAAAAAAACAACCTTTGACAAATAATCATTTGGGTTATAAAAAATCAAAATAAAAATCTTAACAGTAACTGTGAAAAGAACTTAAATTCTTGGTAAGGACATATATATTCTGAGATTTATAATTGTATAAATTACTTCCCTTGAAAATAATTGTCTCTAACAAATCTCTATTTTTAGTAGCAAATAATTAAAAGCTACTACCGTGACTGTAGATTCACCACTCAAAATGTGCAGCTCCATGAGATACACATGCTTGCCAAATATCAAGTTGCTGTGTTCAATATTGAATAATTATCTCCCTTTAAAGCTTATTACTTCCCTTGGATTTGTATTTTTTACCTTAGACCTTGAAGGATGACCTTGACCTTGACCTTTTACCACGATGTGTTTGTCAGAAACACAATGCCGCCTACTGCGCTGCTTTGATTTATTTAACAAAAATAAATAATTTGGCAGGTCAGACAATTATGTCCATTTAAAGCTTATTACTTTCCTTGGATTTGTTTTTTTGACCCCGTGACTTAGTTTTAGACCCGGCATGACCCATATTCGAACTTGACGTAGATATTGTCTAGATCAGCTTCTGACCAAGTTTCGTAAAGATCGGATGAAAACTATTTGAGTTAGAGAGTGGACACGAAAAGTGTGACAGACTGACAGACAGACTGACTGACAGACAGTGCGAAAACTATATACCCCCTTTTCTGCGAAAGGGGGCATAAAAAGTCAAATTATCTATTTAATGGTAAAAGAAGAACAGCACATATACTGAAAAAATATATCTAACAATTATACCATTTAAATTCACCATATAAATATACCATAGTCTCGATGACAACTCCCACATGAGTACTAACAAAAGGCCTTTACAGATTAATTGATAAACAATCATCAATGTCCCTATTGTTAGTAAAAGTCACTGAAGTGGTCAAAAAAGTAAAATAACATGAGTCTGTTCTGAGAAAACTGGGCATAATGCATGTGTGTAAAGTGTCATCCCAGATTAGCCTGTGCAGTCCACACAGGCTAATCAGGCACGACACTTTCCGCCTAAATTTGATTTTTGCTAAGAAGAGACTTCATTTAAACAAAAGATATCATAAAAGCGGAAAGTGGCATGCCTGATTAGCCTGTGTGGACTGCACAGGCTAATCTTGGATGACACTTAGCGCACAAGCATTATGCCCAGTTTTCTCAGAACACGACTCATATACATTCGAACACAATTACACTAAAATCCAAGGTTCAATTATTTTTTAATACTAAAATTACTCTGAATGCTTTTTCTCTACCTGATATACTGTAAAATCATACATATTCTGGTGCAAGAAATTGGGTGGTTAAAAGAAGACCATCATCGGTTCGTTACTTCATGGATTTAAAATTATGCAAAAACACAAATGTGGCATTGTCAAATCTGTAATCAGTCATTTTCGAATGTGTCTGTGTTGAATTTGTGGATCCGTAAACCCCAAAATCAAAGAAAACTTTTGCACACCAATAATGATTTTACAATTTCAATAGCCATCCATGTACATTGCACAAAAAGTTCTGCGACAAATATTTTTCATTCATACTTATGAATAACAGTTCAGCTTATATGCAATTGTAGTTTTCAGTTTGTAACACAATCTCACACAATTCATTATGATTTCGCGAAATGAATCATGATTTCACACAATTCATCATGATTTCACAATCAGAAACCAGGACACTTAACATAGGGATCCAGGGATCATCATCATTAATAACGTCATGAGGTCATAAGATAAAAGGTCCCAATGGCGTATTGGATAGTGACCGGAAGGTCACTGGTTCGATCCCTACTGTGGTAGCATTTTTTAAAGTTTAGATCTCCCTTTAGACACCAATTACTGGTTCTAGGCCCAGAAAACGGACTCTAGAGCGTTTCCATAAACCCGAGGCTTTCGATGCCATAGAGCTAAAATAAATAGGTTTAAGGTCATGGACAGAAATATTCTCTCGTTGTAAAAAATGGACCCCATATCTGGATAGTTTTGTGAAGATTTGATGAAAGGAGAATGAGTTACCAGAGCTGAAACAGAGAATTTTGCTTTTTTATAAAACATTGGCAATAAATGAATATGTCTAAAGTTCCTGGTGGGACAGGTTGGTTTTATTTGGTGATGATTCTATGAAAACTGTATCATGAAGAGAAAGGAAAGCAGCAACCTATCCATCCGCCTTCCAAGGGTGTTCCCATAACAAATCCCATTAAGAGATGGGTCTATATACAAAATGTAAAAATCTACATTTGTTTAAATGCTTTTAAAGTGACAGAGTAAAACGTGTTCTTTTGAACATAAAATCATTCATTATAAACAGTCTTTAATGTCTATACATGTAGCATGCACTCAGGATGAGCAAAATATAACTGTTAATATTATTGGTTATATATAAGAGATTCGCTAAATAGAAGGTACGGTACCACCTTACATTTACTAAAATGTTATTTGTTATGTTTTCCTATGAATTCAACGACAGATTAAAACTGGTATTTCAATAGTCTTGTAATTTTCCATTTGAAACACTGGTACCGGTACTCAAAATGACCATCACAGTTGCTATGGTAATGTATTGTTTACATATCACTGATAACATATCAAAACAAGGCAAGTAAACTGAGTACAAGTATCTTAACAGTCAAATGGTCCAGCGATAAACAATAAGCAAATTACCTAAGCAATAAAAAAAACATAGTGAGTTTTGTTGCTTTATATTTTACAGCCTGTGCCATTTTTATACAGATAAAAAGCTTGATTAACCATGAAATTGGGAAAACTTTAAACATTATTAATATGATTAAAAATAACAGTATACCAACTGTTTATAAGTGCATGTTTAACTGCTTTCTAACATTTACAGGTGTATATTAAAAGGTGCTAGAGACTTAAATTGCAGTATAAAAAACTCAATAAACCAATTATTTAGTTAATTGGAAAAGTTTGGCATACATGTATGTTTGGGAAAGTTCGGTCAAATTTGGGGAAAAATGTTACTTTTTGCGATTGGGAAACATACTTTTTGTACTTTTTGCAATTGAAAAACAGCCTGTAAGAGGCTGTACTTTTAGGCGGAAAAAAATCACTGAAACAACACTTATTTAAAAAGATTCTTAAATCACAGGTTTACTCAGATTCATTAATCTTTTTGTACACATAATATCCAGCCCCTATTCCCACTCCTACTATACCCAAAGCAAGTAAATACGGGGAAGCTGCTTTCAAAGTCTGCAAGGCCAAGGTCAGCCTCAACATCCCTATCTCGTGCTGTATTTTCTGGAACGCCGGTCGTTTCTGCACCTGGTAGAAGTACTGGTGAATGCAGGGGCACCTGTCGGGAGGGAAGAATCGTCGTGCAAGCCCGAGTAGTGTGAGCCGGTGTAGGAGGACCGCAAGACCAATGTCTGCTGCCGTGAACATCGGCCCAAACAACCACAACTCATCCGATATGAAGCTTCCCTCTAAAACATGTGTGCATGCGCATTAGAGTATAAACATTTGAGAACAATTTTTTAAACAAAGTTTTCAAATTTCTAAGTTTTTTTAATTTAAAGCGGGGATAGACCATTTTGTCAAATATTTTGTTGAATTTATATAAAATGTGTAAAAATCTTTGTATACCCGGTACATAAATTTCAATATAAATTAAAATAAAAGCTATGAAGAACATGTGTCAAAAAATGCTAAATAGGCCAGATATTTAATTCTGCATGTATATCATGCATGCACCATGTGAATCTAAATTAAGTTTTACATATCATTATAATTTCCTGCAACGATATCTATTCATATGACACACGAACACTAACTCTGATCCTTATAAAAAGACGAATGCTTCGATTATTGTAGGCAAATATGTACAAAATATCTAGGTCACAATCGGCTCGGGGCGCTAATTTGTCTTTGCTGCATGTCATGAAATTCTTCTTCAAAGTATAATTTTTCTAGCCTATTTTGTGTTATTGTAACATATTTTTATCAATATATTACAATTTAACACTTATAACAAGTTGCTATCTTCAATATTGCAAAAGTATTCATAAAATGAGCGATTTTGGCCACATATAATTGACCTCTGACCTTGAAGGATGACCTTGACCTTTCACCACTCAAAATGTGCAGCTCCATGAGATACACATGCATGCCAAATATCAAGTTGCTATCTTCAATATTGCAAAAGTATTCATAAAATGAGCGATTTTGGCCACATATATTTGACCTCTGACCTCGAAGGATGACCTTGACCTTTCACCACTCAAAATGTGCAGCTTCATGAGATACACATGCATGCCAACTATGAAGTTGCTATCTTCAATATAGCAAAAGTTATTGCAAAATGTTAAAGTTGGCGCAAACAGACAGACAGACCAACAGACAGACAGGGCAAAAACAATATGTCCCCAACTACTATAGTGGGGGACATAAAAATCGTGCATACCCGCTTAAATGTATGGGGGAACAATACAGACATATTTTTATTTCATTAATTTCCATTTAAAAGACCCAGGTAATTTGATAAAATCAAAGCAAATGCCCATCCCTGAAGCATGGCTTATGTTTACTTATGGGGAATCATTTGAGCACGTTTTGATAGATGACTTCTACATCAAACTTTTCAAAGTACGAGTCCTCTTGGGCCTTGTGTGTTCCTATAAGAATATTTTAAAATCATAGTCAAGTCATTTTGCAATTTAATCTTTTTCCACTTGGAAGCTAAGTGAAAATGGCTATCTGCAAACAGCTTAAAACCAGAACAGCATGCCAGTAACTCACAGTCTGTTCAGGTTTCATGCTGTTTACTGCTAATCAGTATCTTAGGGTTGGAAATAAAGCTTTTAAAACTTGAATCTAGTCAGAAAGGTCTTAAATGAAATTTAACTTTCTAAGAGACTACAAATGCATAAAAATACCTATCTAAGTGGTAAAGACTATATACATGTGTATATATAATAATAGAAGTAAGCATGTGACCACCACCATGAGGCCAATGTTGGGGCCATGGTAATACATTTCACAAACTAACTAGAAAATCTTGCTTTTGCACATAAAAAGCAACATTTGTTTGCCTTGTGCCTCAGAGAGAATATTTTTAAATTAACATGTTACCTTTGGGCATGGCAAGATATATCACAGAGAATTATTTTCAACATTTTTTTTTATAGTGGGACTCTTTGTGCTATATACGAAACAAGAATCCTATGGGACTTATAAGCTAAAAACTCTCTTGTTTTCAATTTATTTTTAGATCTTTCTTTAGATCTATCGAAGTATTTATGCAGCAGACTGTAATGATTTCATTAAATTATAAAGAGAGCTCACCTGAAGATCTGTTTTTTAAGTTTCGTGAAAATCTAGAAATGTTTTTATGGAAAGCCACTCGCCAACACTAGAGATCACAATGAGCACTATATTCTGAGATCAGCTAAAAAATAAATACCATTATTAAGACAATTTTACAATGTAGGCTTCCTATGCCATTCGCCAAATTAGCCAGTGGCTACAAACTAGCAAATTAGGCTAAAGAAATTGCACCTGACTACAAATTTTTCTTGTTGATTAAACCCAATAAAACTGATCAAATTAAGAATTAATGTGTTAAAAATTGTCTGCAATAAATTGGCTCAAGACAATTTTGAGCCTGGGGAAGCCATATTTGCCACTAGTACCACTACCTTCTCTGATCTTTCTTAGCTGTTCCTCCACTTCAGCAAAGAAGTTCATGAGGTCATCCAACTGTGCCTTGACCCGGTCCACGTCGGTGATCGTATCGAAGTTGGAGGCCGCCAGCTGCGACTTGTTCAAGTAGCTGTCACGCAGCTCAGGGTGCCGAGTGGCCAGCTCGATCAAGAGACTTAACCTCTTCTCAAAGTTCTCTTAAAAATGTGCATTAATGAATAAATTTCATCCAGTTTTACAAAGTTATATACCAGGATTACATAACTGATGATATTAAGCATTTAAAAACATGTACTTGTCCCTTTAAGGACATAAGTTGTATTTAAACAACCTTCATGCCCAAGTTTCTAAAATCTTTTTTTTTTAAGAACAAGATGTCCATGACGGCTGAATAGCACTCATTTGTGTTCAAAGTACAATAATTGTCGAAGACTTGACAAGTGTTTTTTTTTAAACTTAACCATAATCAAATGTCCTTGATATGTTCAAATATTTGATTGAGGTTGAGTAATACATACATCAAGATTAAAGACTTGTTAAATGTATTTTCAAATACCTGGTGACCTAGTTTTCAAATACCTGGTGACCTAGTTTTCAAATACCTGGTGACCTAGTTTTCAAATACCTGGTGGCATAGTTTTCAAATACCTGGTGACCTAGTTTTCAAATACCTGGTGACCTAGTTTTCCACTACCTGGTGACCTAGTTTTCAAATACCTGGTGACCTAGTTTTCAAATACCTGGTGACCTAGTTTTTCAATACCTGGTGACCTAGTTTTCAAATACCTGGTGACCTAGTTTTCAAATACCTGGTGACCTAGTTTTCAAATACCTGGTGACCTAGTTTTCAGATGCAAATGACCCTGATTCAAACTTAGCAGAGATAACAATTTGGACCATTTGTCATCATGTGGCCTCCAGAGAGGAAGAAAGTTCAAAGACAAACAAGAGATGTGTTCGTCAGAAACACAATGCCCCCTACTGCGCTGCTATAAAATAATTTTTCTATTTATCATTTGGCAGGTATACAAATCATCTCCCTTTAAAGCTTATTACTTCCCTTGGATTTTGTCCAATCCAACCAGGGGGTAGGGGTCTGTAGACAGTCAAAATGACCAAGTCAGACATCACTGACAACCAAGGCCTGTGGTTTATCAAAGAGATCATAGCCACAGTTCATCATGTACCTATAGACATTAGTCCAGAGGTATGTAGTGAACCCTACCATTCACAAACTAGTACAGTAAAGAAATGATAATTATATCATTTAAAAAAACAAGAGTGCCAAACTGTCACAAGATAAGCTCGTTTGAAGGTTTTGGACAACTTGATAACTTAACCATGACCCATATTTGAACTTGACCTAGATAATGTCTAGACACAACTTCTGACCAAATTTGGTGAAGATCGGATGAAAACTACTTCAATTAGAGACCGGACACCATACTTAATGCTTGAAATGCACTAAGTGACCTCGTGATCTAGTTTTTAACCCGGCATGACCTATATTCGAACTTGACCTAGATATTGTCTAGATACAACTTCTGACCATGTATGGTGATTATCGGATGAAAACTACTTCTATTACAGAGCGGACACCATGCTAAATGCTTGAAATGCACTAAGTGACCCCATGACATAGTTTTTGACCCGGCATGACCCATATTTGAACTTGACCTAGATATTGTCCAGATACAACTTCTGACCATGTTTGGTGAAGAGCAGATAAAAACTGCTTCAATTAGAGAGCGGACACCATGCTGAATGCTTGAAATGCACTAAGTGACCCTGTGACCTAGTTTTTGACCCGGCATAACTCATATTCGTTCTTGACCTAGATATTGTCTAGATAAAACTTCTGACCAAGTTTGGTGAAGATCGGATGAAAACTTTTTGAATTAGAGAGCGGACACAGCTGTGGACACCGCCCGCCGCCAAGGTGAAACTATAATACGTCCCGTTTTTTTAAAACGGGTGTATAAAAACTTTGACAAATCATTTATTTGAGTTATAAATAATCAAAATAAAAAATCTGTACAGTAACTATGAAAAGAAGTTAAATTCTTGGTAAGGAAATATATAATATGAGATTTATAATTACATAAATTACTTCCCTTGAAAATAATTGTCTCTAACAAATTTCTATTTTCAGTAGCAAATAATTAAAAGCCACTCTCTATTTTTAGTAGCAAATAATTAAAAGCCACTATACCGTGACTGTAGATTCACCACTCAATGTGCAGCTCCATGAGATACACATGCATGCCAAATATCAAGTTGCTATTTCAATATTGAATAATTATCTCCCTTTCAAGCTTATTACTTCACTTTGATTTGTATTTATGACCTTAGACCTTGAATGATGACCTTGACCTTTTACCACGATTTGTTTGTTAGAAACACAATGCCGCCTACTGTGCCACTTTGATTTATTTAAAACAAATATATAATTTGGCAGGTCAGATAATTATGTCCATTTAAAGCTTATTACTTCCCTTGGATTTATTTTTTTGATCCCTAGACCTTGAAGGATGATGTTCACCTTGAAATTTTACCACTCAAAAACTGCCAGAAAAGTGAGCCGATCGAGAGGCTTTCCATGCCACAACGAAAGCGAAAGTAGCCATTTTTTAAGTAAAATTGATGAAAATTACTATATAGCTTACATTGAACGCAAAGATTTGATCATAAAGATGATATCAATGACACTAGATATTTGACATATTACAGAAAAGCTATGTTAATAAGTCATCAAAGTGGCATGTATGCACGATTGTTCCACCACCCTCTTCATCATTCCATCTTCGATAGAATTTGTGATAAGTGTTTGGACCTGTGAATCTGTAGCTGGATATATGCTTCAACTCATGGACCACCTCTTTTTATGCACACATGTGTTAACGGGTTTTAATTTTAGATTTTCTTACCTGTTTTGTGAATTACTATCATCCATTTTCTTGTTTATGACAGAGAGGCAGCCAAGAATGAACAGAGTGGCAGCATTTTGACAGATAGGCCACCCATATGCATTTACACCGTGGACGCAGTCACTTCGACCATGACCCAACTGGTCCAAATAAGAATGTAGTTGTATATTTAAGCTATTCAAACTTAAAAATTTAGGAAAAATATCACCATCCAAACTTAGATTATTAAGAACACTTTTTATTTTATTTTAAGTATCAGTGACCTTGAACTTAACCTGACTGGCTCCAGTTGAACCTCAATACTAGGTTGGCATAAAGCAACCAAAATGCATAATTTAACTCCAATATCTATCCAATGTAAAGTTTAAGTATGCACCAAAAATCATCTATATATTTTTAGTAACAGCAAACTGAACATTGACACGACTGGTCAAAATGCAATATCAAGCAGGGTCCTAGTGTATTTAAGTAGGCTACCTTTTAACAAACTTTCAGAAAAAACTTCTATCCAAACTAAAGCTATTGAGAGTTAGCCTTTTTGCTAATTTTATCATCTGTGACCTTGATCTTTAACCCAAGATGCCCTGTCTATGTGCAAGTTTGATCAAGATTTTTTATGAAAACTAAAGTTATTAACAGGATATGGCACGCCTGAACCACAAAAAAGAGAAAAACTAAGTTTAAGTAACTTAAACTTAGTTTTTCACTACTTAAACTCAATTTAAGTAACTTAATTCGAATTAACGCTACTAAATGCATTAAGTAGTTAAGAAGAGTTATTTTCTATTTATGTGAGAAAAATGAATTAAGCAGAGAAAAACTTAGTTTAACTCGTTAAGTGCGCCCGAACAACAAAAATTGATTTTTATTACCGTTAAGTTACTTAAATTGCATTTAACGCTGCTTAAAATTAATTTAAGTGCTTTCGCATCGTTAATTGTATTTAATTATTACTTAAGTAATAAAATTTTTACTTAAGTTGAATTATTAATTATCGTTAAGTCAAAACTCGCGTCCGAAAATAAGCATATGAAACAAGCGTTTTGATTGGTTGTCAGGTTTGTTAATAAATTCATGCCCGAGGTCGGAAGAAAAAGATTGCCATGTGGTACGAGCAAAAAATACAGATATTATAAATTTGGATTAGAATCTTAAGTCAGCTAAAATTTGTTTTAGTCTGGAATAACATTCAAAACACCCTTTCATCATCAAATTTTGCTGACAGTCAGTAACTATGCAATAAACATCAAAAACGATCCGCCCGTCTATATATTTCCGGGTCATATCGCATTTACCTGTAGTAATAACTTGTCTTGTATACGAGTAGTCATACCAGCTTGTATGTAGAAACTGGGACTATATTATATGTCCCAGGTAGAAATTAAAGATTATATCGTGTCACCGAATCCAACTTAATTATATTCTATACATGTAAATTTTGGCTTTGATTTTAGTATTTAAATGGAAAAAAAACAGTCTCCAGTATCTCAGTATTGGCAGTGAACTTATAAGTAAACAATCCCAAAAAGTACACATATCAGAAATTACCCAGGTGATATTTTAAGTCTGAGTGCACTATTGTCTTTTAAAATAATTTTAAATGTAAAAAAAGAAAAAAATGTACTGTTAACATATTAATTAGAAACATATCTAACTTAAGTGTTCTGATTTTTCCCCTTTAGAAATAAATAGTTTAGACAGAGACATATATTCAGTATATATTCCCAGTTTAGATATTAATTAAAAGAACTAATGTATGCATTTGTTAAATGTCATTCGTTCTTCCGAAATATTATCCTATATTGTTTGATGAGATTCAAAATAAACCTAATTAAGAATTTAATTGTTGTTTTAGTGCAGCAGTTAACAATTTATATTTTTTTATGAGTGTGTAAATATTGCAATGGTAACAAACGAATCCATAATACAGTATTAAAAATGTCATGAGGATCAGTGATTGCTCGTTAATTGTCTTTCATATCCTGTATTTGTTATTTCAGTTCCCTTTTTAAAAACAACCAACATTTTGTTGTTGTTTTAACAGTATTGGTAATTGTCTAGTTAATTGAAGGGTACCCCTTGATTACACATGGGTTGTTTTCTTAAAAAGAAGGCCATATGACATTCCACAAGCTAAGTCATAGTATGGCTTCATCTTTTTCTTATAAATAAACCACCACTCAATTGCTTGATCATAATTATCCTGAATTCAAGATTACGTTTGTTACGACGTTTCTGATTGGCTTAGGTCTTCCGGATCATTAACTGACCAATCAAAACAATTCGACTTTACAACTTAAGTAAAATTCCTTACTAAAGTTGAATTCGTGTAACTAAAAACATATTTTAAGTAGAAAAACCTATTTTAACGCAACTTAATTGAAAATAGTACAATTGATAGAGAAAATCCTTGTTAAGTTGAATTAATTCAACTTAAGTAAGAAAATTACCATTAAGCACCGTTAATGCATTTTCGGTGTTTTAATTAGCGTTAACGCCGCGGGAACCACAAAAACTACTTAAATTCATTTTAAGCAGCGTTAATTCGAATTAAGTAACTTAAATTGAATTTAAGTAGAGAAAAACCTAGTTTAAGTAACTTAAACTTAGTTTTTCTCATTTTTGTGGTTCAGGCGTGCCATAACAGGAAGCCACCTGTTTTTTTCTATTTTCAGTCTTAGTGACCTTGACCTTGAACTCAGTTGCCCCAAATTCATACTAGGTTTTCCTGCAAGCCTCCTCAAAACAAATTTTATGGGCAATATCTCAATCTTAACTCACATTAATGAGAGGCAACTAGCTTTTAAACTAACTACAAACATTGAACTTCATCCTTCACCCAGTAGTTGCAACAACTTGCGCAAATTACAGTCCAAAGGCTGATCTCAATGTAAGCTTAATATATCCAAGTTTCATCAAGATGGGTAAATGCAAACTAAAGTTATTGACACACAATAACCTGTCTGCTTTTTATACGCCCGTATAAATACGGGATGTATTATGTGAAACCCCTTGGCGGGCGGCGGGCGGCGGGCGGCGGGCGGAAGGCATCACTTTGTCCGGACTCTAATTCAAATTGTATTCATCCGATCTTCACCAAACTTGGTCAGCAGTTGCATCTAGTTGATATCTAGGCCAAGTTCGAATATGGGTCATGCCGGGTCAAAAACTAGGTCATAGGGTCAATAAGTGCATTTTCAAAGGGGCCACTTTGTCCGGACTCTATTTCAAATTGTATTCATCCGATCTTCACCAAACTTGGTCAGCAGTTGCATCTAGTTGATATATAGGCCAAGTTCGAATATGGGTCATGCCGGGTCAAAAACTAGGTCATAGGGTCAATTAGTGCATTTTCAACGGCGCCACTTTGTCCGGACTCTAATTCAAATTGTATTCATCCGATCTTCACCAAACTTGGTCAGAAGTTGTATCTAGACAATATCTAGGTCAAGTTCGAATATGGGTCATGCTGGGTCAAAAACTAGGTCACAGGGTCACTTAGTGCATTTCAAGCATTTAGCATGGTGTCCACTCTCTAATTGAAGTAGTTTTCATCCAATCTTCACCAAACTTGGTCAGAAGTTGTATCTAGACAGTATTTAGGTCAAGTTGGAATATGGGTCATTCCAGGTCAAAAACTAGGTCACAGGGTCACTTAAACCATTTCAAGCATTTAGCAAGTGCTCTCTAATTGAAGTAGTTTTCATCCGATCTTCACCAACTTTGGTCAGAAGTTGTGTCTAGACAATATCTACATGTAGGTCAAGTTCAAATATGGGTCTTGCCAGGTTAAAAACTAGGTCACGAGGTCCCGTAGTGCATTTCAAGCATTTAGCATGGTGTCTGCTCTCTAATTGAAGTAGTTTTCATCAGATCTTCACCAACTTTGGTCAGAAGTTGTGTCTAGATGATATGTAGGTCAAGTTCAAATATGGGTCATGGTAAAGTTATCAAGTTGTCCAAAGTCTTAAAACGGGCGTATCTTGTGACAGTTTGGCACTCTTGTTTTTTAATGATCTTGACCCAACTGACCTCAAATACAATATCAAGAAAGGTCTTTACGGGCTTCAGGCTTCCTACACTTGCAATAATCAAAGGCAATTTGTATGTTTACGCACATTTAACCCTTTCAGTGCTGGAACCAAATTTTGAAGGCCTTTGCAAACAGTTTGGATCCTGATGAGACGCCACAGAACGTGGCGTCTCATCAGGATCCAAACTGTTTGCTATTCTGATAGTATTCTTCGAAAAAAATCGAAGAAAATGCTTATTTTAAAAATTCAGCAGACGACATTTTAGCACACTACAAATTTCCCAGCATGCAAAGGGTTAAATACATATTTTACTGATGATTATTCATTGTTTTGGACAATTGTTGCCCAATTGTTGCCCGATAGTTAGTCTTCATTAACTGTTGAGACAAAATTCTTGCTGGGGAAAAGGGATAGAATTTTGACATCTTAAAAGGTTAAAATAAAATGCCCTGCCTATAAACTGTTAACCATTATTAAAAACAATATAGTTTCACTGTTCAAACCTTTCATAGAGCGCTGCATGGCGTAGGGTATGAGACAGCCAGTTGTGGACAAATGTGGATGGTAGATGACCCCGTATGTGAGGATGTCCACTGGTATACTGTCCAGTTTTTTCCGCATCTGCTGGACATTTTTACCAAGTTCTGAGTCCAAGCTAGGTACTAATGGATGACCTCCTACCAATGAATGCATCAATTATATTGTAATTAGCAGTCTGAAACAAATAAAACTACACCACAAAGCTCAAATTGTATGACAGTATATATGTATAAAATATATATTTTGTAGATATTTACTAAAAATCAACAAAAAACAACAACAACAAGATATGTTTGTGAAACACAATGTCCCCCTATATGACGTTTGACCTTGAAGGATGACCTTGACCTTGTGAAGGATGACCTTGACCTTTCACCACTGAAAATGTGCAGCTCCATGAGATACACATGCATGCCAAATATCAAGTTGCTGTCTTCAATATTGCAAAAGTATTCATAAAATAAGTGATTTGGGCCACATATATTTGACCTCTGACCTTGAAGGATGACCTTGACCTTTCATCACTCAAAATGTGCAGCTCCATGAGATGCACATGCATGCCAAATATCAAGTTGCTATCTTCAATATTGCAAAAGTATTTATAAAAAAAGCAATTTGGGCCACACATATTTGACCTCTGACCTTGAAGGATGACCTTGACCTTTCACCACTCAAAATGTGCAGCTCCATGAGATACACATGCATGCCAAATATCAAGTTGCTATCTTCAATATTGCAAAAGTATTCATAAAATGAGCGATTTTGGCCACATATATTTGACCTCTGACCTTGAAGGATGACCTTGACCTTGAACTTTCACCACTCAAAATGTGCAGCTTCATGAGATACACATGCATGCCAAATATGAAGTTGCTATCTTCAATATGGCAAAAGTTATTGCAAAATGTTAACGTTGGCGCAAACAGACCAACAGACAGACCAACAGACAGACCAACAGACAGGGCAAAAACAATATGTCCCCCACTACTATAGTGGGGGACATAAAAACACAAATATATCAAATGAAACCAACTGATTAAATTAGACGTCACAATTTTAGTACGGTATGTCATGAACAAGGTTTTTCAGATTACATACCGGTAATCATGACCACTCTTCGGCTACTTTAGTCACAATTGCAACAAGAGATTGCCAAGCAATATTGTGCCCTACCGGAGAAACTCTACCATTGTCAGTAAAAAAATAATTTTTTTTTATTTGTTGCCATAGCAACCAGAATTATTGACATAGGAACAAAATGAAATGACGTGCATATTCTCCATATTGCCACCTATCCATGTTTCAAGTTTCATGAAAAAATATAAAGAACTTTTAAAGTTATCGCAGGATCCAGAAAAGTGTGACGGACAGACAAAAAGATAGATTGACGAAGCAAACTATAAGTCCCTACGGTTTCACCGGAAGGGGACAAAAAGTGACTTTTCTTCAGAATTTTCAAAGAAGAAATACAATTAGAAAAAAATTATCTGTATTGATTATTATTCAAATTAAATGTACATACGGTACATGATTTTAGACTATGGTTTCAATATAATATATGCTAGTTTTGTAACTATGTTTGTATTTCAGACCTGTGTTTAAAAATCAAGTGAAACTTTCACAATTTTATTTTCACAAAATGACTGAGCTATGGAATCTTTAACAATTTTTTGTGAACAAACAATTGTTATATGTTATAAAATACTTTCAAATATTTTTTGTGTATTAATGAATTGTATTTAAGACCAACTTTTCAGAATATCTGGTTCTCCATAGGGTAATAGTAATAT
The DNA here is from genome assembly GCF_020536995.1 of Dreissena polymorpha. NCBI lineage: Eukaryota > Metazoa > Mollusca > Bivalvia > Myida > Dreissenidae > Dreissena > Dreissena polymorpha. Next base: position 81,090,305 of record NC_068359.1, read on the forward strand.
TGTTCTTGATAAATTATTCTTTATATCAATAAATAAGTGTATAGCTTCATCTAAATCTGGGTACTGATCTCTGTAGTGAGAGCGTCAACAATTTGGACTATGATCTGATAAGAATTGCAGCATTGTGAACATAACAGAGTGCAAAAAATACATTGGTATTTGAGTGGTAGGGGGTCAATTCAGGCTTTTTTAAAAACTAAAACAAACTACCTCAGTTAATAGCCCTTACCAGCACCCTGTGTTATCTGGCTGATGTAGTCTATGATATCATCAGGCTCCACGATGACATTCTCTCCATGCTTAAGAACAGGCGTGTGATAGCCATCGGGATTCAGTCTCACATACCAGGATTCGTTTTGTTGGCCAGATGACAGGCTGACCAATTTCTTCTTCACAACTACATCCTTTTCATTTAGGGCAAACAGAACCTACAGTTTGAGGTGAAACTTCTGATGTGCAATTCAACAACTCAATAATTAAAACAAAGATAATCTCTGGGCCTGCTCTGCCATTAACGGCTACAAATTTGACAATTTGGCTCAAGAAATTTCCATTTGGCTATACCTTTTTCTCCATAAAGCCCTTCAATACTATTAAAATATGAAGAATTTCTGTGTTCTACAGTAAATTTGGCTAGAGAACATTCGCGCCAGGGGAAGCCCTATAATCTGCTATGAAAAGAATGAGTGTCTGCTAATTGGATTAAAAAAATCACAAATAAACATGGTAGCCACCACACTGTGAATGCTCAAAGTATTCACCTTAAAAGTATTCGCATCAAATATAATCACACAGCATCAACTTGCACTTCTAATGCATTGCTGAAGTCATGCATGCCCGGGAACATTTTGCCTCCAGTAAGGTGTCCTGCATATTAACAGGACACAGCAGAATGGCCTCTAAACATGCCCTAGTCAATTCTATCTACCATTACTTAATATTTCATTTGATGCTTTTTACCCCTGACAGCGCAACACAAACAGGTCCAGTCAGTACTTTCAGGCAACAAACCAATTCAGTGAAGTTCCTTCAGCTAGGGCCCTACATAAAGAATGTCACGTTCCAGTAGGGGGGAGGGGGTGTAAGTAAGTGTGACAATTTGCAACATGGGGGAAGGGGTGGTCAGGCCATGTGTGACTTAACAAATTAATAGCTTTAAAAATAATTTTCAATGATTTTATCAGTACCATCAGGCATCAAACCAATTCAGTGAAGTTCCTTCAGCTAGGCCCTAATGTGAGAAGTTGCAGGCTAAGGATTTTGTGTCAGCAATATTTGCACGTTTGTGAAGGTCACTTCGTTTGTACTGCAGTAATAATCATATTAAAATCATAGTCAGAGCTTCTCACCTTTTGTGATGAAAAGGATGTGGGAAAGTAAAAGAAAATGGGTCGATCTCTTGAAGCTTTTTTCATTGCCCTGCATTAAATTATCACTCAAATATAAAACATGTGTGGCCCCAAATGTAAATATTGACTTGACATGTATATAGGTTGTTCCATTTCACAGACAGGGGTGGGGTTCCACAGGGGTGTCATTATGTAAACGTTAACATGTTTTTCAGTAGAGTGAAACGGTAAAACTAACGAATAGAAAAAATATTATTCATATTTTAAAATGTTCAATTTAAAAGATATTATTTAAAAGGTTCTTTATCAAAAGTCACATATTAAATGTGAACATGTGCACCACTAAGACAGTTTTGGAATGGCTCAGATACTCTTTGACAGGAGGTACATTTATCGTAATAACATATATTTATTTAAAACAGCCTTCGGCCAAAACGGTAATCTTGAAAATTTTAACTCCATTTAGTAATATTCAATTTTCATCTATCTATAATTTGATTATAGGTGCTACCTCATTTACGGGCAAAAGCTTTTTAAGTTTTTTTGATAACCATGTATTTTTAATAAATATATGGACATGGACAGGTATCTGGCAGGATTCTAATTTTCTTTCGCAAACTATTGTTGAATAGTTTAAATTTTGTCGCCACTAAAAAACTAGCCATTTTGTAGCAATTCTTAAATCACAGTCTAAACTGCATACACTTAGCTCTATAGTTTCAATTTGAATGCAAATATTAGAATGCATCATATTATATCATCCATATTTTTTTATTTAAACATTCAAATAACACATAACACAGTATATATATAAAAGGTATGTGGTATTGTGTGGAGATACAAAACACTTCACATCATTTATTTGCACATAAAATAATAGTTACAAAATGAGTAATACTAAAACACTGTCATCAACCTACAGTACACGAATATTTACGTATATGAAATTACAAAGTGGTGTTATTTTATTCCCTTTTACAAAATGCTGGTTTTGTACTAGCCATAAAACATTTATCATTGATTAACAAGTAACAACCAATTTATTAATTACACAATATAAAGGAAATCATATTAATTGCATTATGCATTTACTAAACAAGCTATTTGCTACTGTTTAGAATTACACTATCTTACTAAAAATGATCTCAACATGTACTTAGTGCTTTTACATACTTGTGGTCAGTTTTGTATTACTAGTACTAGTTTGACATTTATTGGCAGACACTTGTCGATATACAAACTAAATGTGCATGAGAACTTTCATATTTTTTCAGCATAACTGCCTTCAAATTGTTAATTTAACAACCCTTTGACATTGTTTGCACATCTGAACTTATTATACCATAGCAGATTTTTGTTTATAGATAGACAGATATAGACTTTTCAAAGTTCTATAAAAGTTCACACATGTTCCATCCAAGTAAACCAACAGAACCAATAAAGATCACCACAGCTAATAACTGTCTGCATAGCTTGGAAACTTTGATAGTTCAGGAATCCCTCCTTTGTTGATTTCTGTAAACCAACACTGTCAGTTTTGCTGGATAGAATGGCTTGTGTGATGCGCAGCTCTTGCCTTGGCAGAACAGCTTCTAAAGACGGAAAACCAACTGTTAAAAAGCAATGGCCTTGATACTTAAGAAGTAAAGTGGATCGAAACACAAAATTTAACCATATATTCAAAGTTACTAAGTCAAAAAAGGGCCATAATCCCGTAAAAATGACAACCAGAGTTATGCAACTTGTCCTTTTACTGTACCCGTATGATAGTTTGCGAGTGTTCCAAGTATGAAAGCAATATCTATGATACTTTAGGGGTAAAGTGGACCAAAACACAAAACTTAACAAAATTTTCAATTTTCTAAGTATAAAAAGGGCACATAATTCTGTCAAAATGCCAGTCAGAGTTACATTACTTTGCCTGCACAGTCCCCTTATGATAGTTAATAAGTGTTGCAAGTATGAAAGCAATAGCTTTGATACTGTAGGAATTAAGTGGACCTAAACACAAAACTTAACCAAATTTTCAATTTTCTAAGTATAAAAAGTGCACATAATTCTGTCAAAATGCACGCCAGAGTTATCTAACTTTGCCTGCCCAGTCCCCTTATGATAGTTAGTAAGTGTACCAAGTTTGAATGCCATAGCATTGATACTTTCTGAGAAAAGTGGACCTAAACGCAAAACTTAACCAAAATTTTCAATTTTCTATCTATAAAAAGGGCACATAATTCTGTCAAAATGCACGCCAGAGTTATCTAACTTTGCCTGCCCAGTCCCCTCATGATAGTTAGTAAGTGTACCAAGTTTGAATGCAATAGCATTGATACTTTCTGAGAAAAGTGGACCTAAACGCAAAACTTAACCGGACGCCGACGCCAACGCCAACACCGACGCCGACGCCAAGGTGATGACAATAGCTCATATTTTTTTTTTCAAAAAATAGATGAGCTAAAAATTCAGAAGTGTTACCATCTGATTACGATGTTTACAGAAATGATCGAAAAGGTAGGACAGGAGGCGGGGTTTTTGTAATGGTTTCAAATAAGTTAAGAAGTCATGCTCCCATGGAATTAAAATGGTAAAAAAGACCTGCTGGTCTGCAGTGCATACCGACCTGACAGGAATTTTACATGTATAGACGAGCTGGATCGTACCATCAGTCTGACTGATAAATTATATAGTACAACCCTAATTTGGGGCGATTTTAACCTTGGGGGAAATCAATTGGAAAAATAAAACTGTAGACTCTAATGCTTCACACCCAGCAGAATGTAACAAAATTTTAAACTTTGCAGATACTCATTCATTAAACCAAATAGTTGATGAACAAACAGGACTATCTGATACCACAAAGAAATGTCTTGACCTGTTTTTGTTGTCTTATCCTTCTTAAGCCGAAACAGTTAAGGTCATTCCAGGTTTTAGTGATCACTGCATCCCTTTGTTGATATTTTATCCTTTGCTAGAATAAATCGGAAAGAGAAACGGAAAATACTTCTGTTTGACAAGGCTAACTGGTCGGAAATCAAAACTGGTTTAATAAATTTTATAAATGTAAACAATATTAATGTTATGAATGTCCAGAAACTTTGGGACAATTTTAAGGTCTGTCTTAACACACTTGTTGAAAAATACATACCAACTAAAACTGTTTCTGGCAAGCAGCATCTACATTGGCTGAATTCTGACATTAAAAAGCTTATGAAAAAACGTGACAGCAAAATGAAAAAGACTAAAAATTACACTTTACTTCCAAAAATTAAGAAGATCAGTTCATTAATACAAAAGAAAATTCGTAACTCTTACTGGGACTACATGAACAACATAATATGTGATGAAACAGAACATAAACATGGGACAACTAAACGTTTTTGGGGGTTCATAAAAAGCTTAAAAAAGACTCGTGTGGTGTAGCACCCTTGAGGGATGATGTGATCTTAAAATCTAACCCCAAGGAAAAAGCTGAAGTCTTAAATAAACAATTTTCTTCTGTTTTTACTAATGACACAAACAGCTCATTTCCAGATCTTGGTAAAAGCCCGTATAAAAACATGCCATCAATTAATATTACGGTAAATGGTGTTAAAGGGGCCTTTTCACAGATTTTGGCATTTTTTAAACTTATTCATTAAATGCTTTATATTGATAAATGTAAACATTGGATCATAAAAGCTCCAGTAAAAAATCAAGAAAAAAGATTAAAAAAGGAAAAGAACATGGCCCGGAGCAGGTTTCGAACCAGTGACCCCTGGAGTCCTGCCAGAGTCCTGAAGTAAAAACGCTTTAGCCTACTGAGCTATTCCGCCGAGTACACATTTTTGACGTATTTTATACCTTATATAAGCAATCTTCGTAGTTTCACAAAATTTAACGACAAAAACAGAACTCTCCAAATTATTCAATCGTTTCGCGTTGCAACGCTTTATAATTTTTAGGTTTTAAAATCGTCAAAAGATGCATATAATGGCTATATTAGAGCATGGTTAATGTTCAGTATTACTGTTTCCTCACATATATCATAACTAAAACGAAAACTTACGAATCTGAAACAACTTTTTTCAATTTTGTCAATTTACCAAAGCGTGAAAAGATCCCTTTAAGAAACTCCTACCCAAACTGAATCCTTACAAGGCCGCAGGGCCAGACCAAATCAAACCCAGAATCTTACTGGAATGTGCAAATGAAATTGCATCTTTTTTAACAAGTCTTTTTAGCAAATCACTTATTTCTGGTTCTGTCCCTTCTGACTGGTCTATGGCTTTTATAGCTCCTATTTTTAAAACGGTGAAAAGTACCAAGCTAGTAATTATAGACCAGTCTCATTAACATGTATTGCTTGTAAATTGCTGGAGCATATCGTTGTTAGTAACATCTTAGACCATCTTGACAACTTTAATATCCTGTTGGACAACCATCATTGCTTTCGAGCCCGGCGGTCTTGCGAAACCCAATTTGTGGGTTTTATCAATGACTTAGCTTCTACCATGCAGAGCGACCAGATGGATGTTGCCAACATGGATTTTAGCAAAAATTCGATGTTGTACATCACGGTAGATTGTTGCTGAAACTAGCCCATTATGGCATCACGGGCACTACACACTCTTGTATTAAAGCTTTTCTTGGTAACCGTAGTCAACAGGTTGTTGTAGATGGGGCAACTTCCACCATGGCCCCTGTAATTTCTGGCGAACCCCAGGGATCAGTTCTTGGGCCTCATCTGTTTCTGCTATACATTAATGATCTACCTTCGTCTGTGAAGTCAATCGTCCGTCTATTTGCGGATTATTGTGCCATGTACAGATCCATAAAAACTTTGGCTGACACTATTCAGTTTCAGAGAGATCTAGATAGTCTATCATTGTGGGAGCTGAAATGGAAGATCTCTTTTAACATAGAAAAATGTCATATCATGCATGTTACGAGAAACCGTAAACCATTAAAATCAGCCTACATTCTTCACAATCAACCTCTGTCTGTTGTAAACCAAGCCACTTATCTTGGCGTTGAAGTAAGCTCAACTTTAAACTGGTCACCTCACGTAAATAAAATAAGTAGTAAAGCAAGCCAGAGCTTAGGATTCTTAATACGAAACATTCATTCTTCTAAAATGGAAACTAAGGCAGCGGCATATAACAGCATTGTTAGACCATTCTTGGAATAATGCTCTAGTTTGTGGGACCCTTACCATCAGAAAGATATTGATAAAATTGAAAATGTTCAGCGTCAAGCTGCCAGATTTGTAACGAATAATTACAGCAAGACACCGGGCACGGTCACAAATATAATTAAGGATTTGAATTAAAATACATTGCAATCAAGAAGACAACAAGCTAGACTCATTTTGTTCTATATAATAGTATATAATCATGTTGACTTCAATCCCCTTCACTATCTCACTCCATACATTAGACACTCACGCCATCACCATCACATGGCATACAAATTACCACCAAGTACAGCTGATTACCACAAATTTTCTTTCTTTCCAAGAACAGTTGTACAATGGAACACACTTCCATCTTATGTAGTCAGCACTGCTACGATCCCTGGATTTAAATCAGTGCTGTCTACATCAGTGTTCCTTCCTTAGATCAAATGTTTCTGCTTTTATCCTGTTTTTAACTCGACTAATATTCTCACCACATGCACAGTTGTATGGGAATAGTTATTTTTTTTTATAATAACAAAGCAACACATAAATAAAACAAGAATATCAGTGAAACTGATGGATGCTCCCCGATGATGCGCTTTGTCAATCGATGTGCTTATAACCACCTTAAAATCTTTTATTAGCCTCGGTGACATTTACATTGACCCTAGTGACCTCAAACCTCATCAAAAGGTAGAGGTCCATGCAAGGTACCTACATGCATAATATCTAAGAGATCGGTAAAATATTGAAGACGCTATAAGAAACTGTAACAAAATTGTGACGGAAAAATCTATCTTTATCCGCGGTGACCTTGACCTTCACCCCAGTGACCTCAAACCTCATCAAAATGTAGAGGTCTATGCACGGTACCTGCATGCCAAATATGAAATGGAACGGTAAAATATTGAAGACGCTATGAGAAACTGTAACAAAATTGTGACAGAAAAATCTATTATTAGCCTCGGAGACCTTGACCATGACCCCAGTGATCTCAAACCTCATTAAAAGGTGGAGGTCCATAAGAGGTACCTACATGCCAAATATGAAAGGGATCGGACAAATATTGAAGGTGCTATGAGAAACTGTAACACAATTATGAAGGAAAAATCTATGATTAGCCTTTGTGACCTTGACCCCAGTGACCTCAAACATCATCGAAAGGTAAAGGTCCATGCAAGGTACCTACATGCCAAATATGTAAGAGATCGGTGAATTATTGAAGGCGCTATGATAAACTGTAACAAAAGTGTAACGGAAGTAAGGAAGTAAGGAACCCAAAACTGGCAACTATATGTTCCCCGAAAATGTTTCGGAGCATAAAAACATTCCAGAGCTTGGATTGAACCTGTGGCCACTAAAGATAAAAGCGTGCGCTATATCACTAGACTGCGCAGGCTTTTAAAGTTGGAATGGCAATTTCAACGCTATCTCGTTAATTCACTGAATTATTTATAAAAGATTAAAAGCGTTACAAATACATTATCATTTTTCTGATTCTGATCCATTAATTAAGGAACTCACACGCGCGCGCACACACACATGCACACCCGCACGCACGGACACACAGACACATACATAAACACACATACGCACACCCATTTTAAATAAGGAATGTTATTTGAATTTTTTGAAAAAATGCATACATGTATATTTTTAATCCGTGGCATGTTTTTATTGTCATTTAACAATTTTAAACAATCAATTTAGTGCGCGTTTAGTATTATTTTATTTTTATTTTACGGTTTTAAAATTGCGTTAAAATTCTACTTCAATGCCCAAAGAGTTGCATCGATCTCCAGTGCAACAATCATAGAGACATTAAGAAGTGAATGAAATTTGGATCACCGAAATAACGCCACTTTATGATTGGAGTTTTATTTAAATAACAATCAAATTAGTGAAAAAAGCAGATGAAAGCTCCGTGTGTATGCTCATAATCCTTACCATTTTAAAGAAAATAGAAAATGAAATTTAAATTCACATATTTTGTTTCTTTGTTTTGTTATAATTTTAACTCGAAAACAACATGCATTTCTTAAAATATTATTTTCAAGAGGTTAAACAAAGAAGTTTGGAGGATTTGAGCACGTTCAAACTTTTTTCTATAGTATTTGGGCCTTTGTTCGCTCATATAAATAATTTTCCAACGCCAATTGTGAAATTTACTGCACCACAACATGCCAGTAAAATGCACTTCATGTCTAACTTGATTTATTTAAATTTCTGTTCTGATAAGATCACTAATTAAACAATCGATAATAATACCTTTCCAATTTTTGGTTTTATGCGCTTCACTTCAGCTTAGAAAATAGTCATCTATATTAAGTCATTTTAAAATGTAATGTGTATATAAAGAGTTTAAAAAGTTATATTAAATAACAAAACTATTTTAAAGGGGCCATTTCACGTTTTGGTAAATTAACAAAAAAAAAAACGTTTCAGATTCACAAATTTTCGCTGTAGTTATGATATTTGCAAGTAAACAGTAATACTGAATATTTATCATGCTCTGAAATATCCATTATATGCATCTTTTGACGATTTAGAAACTGAAAATTATAACGCTTTACAACGCGAAACGATTGATTTATGATTACATCATTTGAATTTAAAAAGGTACGGCGCTAGATATTTTGGTATTCCTGTAAGTTATTTTTACAAGAGACATTTTCTGAGAAACTTTGCAAGATCATTTGATATCAATATTTATATTTGGAGAATTCATTTGTTTAAATTAAATGTTAAAGGTTGTGTGACAGTGTGTGCAAGCCAGGGTGATTCTACGGGAGTTTAGACGACTATTAAAGCGGGTATATACGATTTTTATATGTGCTGAATTGTAAAATATTGATACAAATATGTTATAATAACACACAATATGCAAGAAAAATGATACATTTAAGACGAATTTTATAAAATACAGCAAATACAAATAAGCGCCCCGAGCCGATTGTGACGAAGATAATTCGTAATTATTTTCCTACAATAACCGATGCATTCGTCTTTTTAGTAAGTGTTCGTGTGTCGTATGAATCGATATCGCTGCAGGAATTTCAAATAAACCGTTAAACTAAATTTAGATTCACATCGTACATGCATGATATACATGCTGGCGAATTCGGCTGTACAGCCTTTTTCGATTTCAGAATTTAATATCTGGCTTATTTAGCATTTTTCGACACATGTTCTTCTTAACTTTTATTTTAGTTTATATTGAAATATATGTATAATAAGTTTTTACACATTTTATATTAATAAAAAAATATTTTACAAGATCGTATATACCCGCTTTAAACCAAACTGTCTTGTGTCCGAGATATAATAATCATCGTCTGTATTAGCCGCAAGAAAATTATCAAAGACAAAGAAACGTTGAAAGTGATGAAATGCAACTGTAAATGTCAAACGTGAATATTTGGATTAATAAGACCGAAGAAGAATATTTAAACATTTTTTTTCAGAATGAAATGACCTGTAAAGAAATTCAGTAGACGTATTTAACAAACTTTCTGTGATTGAATCTTGACGCTATGTTGACAAAGTGTTTGCAGAGGTCAATATTGAGAACGTTTTCACCGGCTCATGTGTTAAAGCTAAATAACAACATGTCAGACGGATCTTCATTACAGACTGACAGCAATTTAAAAGGAGAAGTGATACGGTCTTTTCTCACATTAGAAAGTCTAGACCCTAACATGTTCAGGTATGCCTTAAAGCATCGCGGTGGTGTAGTGGATGAGGTGTCCGCCTAGCGATCGGGAGTTCGTGGGTTCGCTCTCCAATCGGGGAGCATTCTCATTATCTCCTCCATAGACACCTAGTACTGGTTCTCCCCAGGAAACGGACTCGATAATGTCCCTCTGCCTATAATGCTCTAAAGGGCGCTTGGCAGTATATATAGATAGATAAGGGAATGAGTCACTTAAATAATTCAAGAGATTGTTTATGTATACAGTCATAAATACAATCAGTTATAATTTTTTTGTTAGCCAAGGCATGAAACTGATTTTCTCGGTTTCAGAGTTATATTAAGGTTAGAATTGTCAGCACTGGTAAGCACCATTACACTCGAGTAACCATTCACTATCTTTGATCTTGTTGATATACAGAATATTATGTGAGTTTTGTATAAAGATCAAGTTTATCATGCAAGGCTTAGAATCATGGTACTAAGTGCAAGGGCAGGCTTGCCTATTTATCCTATTATTTCCTCCCCCTTCTTTTCCATTAATAAATATCAAATAACGCATTTTTGAGGATTTTGTTCTTCTGTAGTTGTCAAAAACAGATTCTCAAATTGTTGGAGTGTGATCTAAAATAGTATAGCAATAGTATAGAGCTCAAGTTTAAATTACCGTTTGTATATATTTTCATCTGTTAATTGGATAAAACTCTTTATGCTTCATCAACCCCAACCATAATCAATGCTGTGTATCTTGTTTTTAAAAGATAATTCTTGTTCAATTTCAGAGCTTCAAATGAAAACCTCTGGCACCCTCAAGGCAGCAGGTTTATATTTGGTGGTCAGGTCGTTGGTCAAGCCCTAGTTGCCGCATGCAACACAGTCTCACACGACCACCACGCCCATAGTCTGCACTGCTACTTTTTACGAGGAGGTTTGAGTTTCTTTGTGACTAACATTTAAGCCTCGTTCTTACTAAGAAAAACATGCGTAATGCATGTGTGTAAAGTTTTGTCCCAGGTAAGCCTTTGCAGAATGCACAGGCTAATAAGTGACAACACTTTTTGCCCAGAGCCCTAGAATGTATTTTCGTTTAGAACAGACTTCCTTTCAATAAAACATTCCATAAAAGTGTAAACTGTTGTCCCTGATTAGCCTGTGTGGACAGCACAGCCTTAGATGGTACTTTACACACATGCATTTAGCCACTTCTTTCCAAAGCATTTACTTTTGTTTACTTGTTTCACATATGGGTTGCCCAGTGCTCACTCTGGCCTTCAGAAAATAATAGCCATATTTTTTTTCCTTAAAAAAATAATAGCCAAAACATATGCGGACTTTTCCGCAAAACGGTACTGAAGGCAAAAAGAAAGAAAAAAACATGAATCTCATTTTATCTATGTTTTATTAAATGTATATCTATTGATTTAAGTTATAATATATATATATACTCAAAAACAAGCATAATATCAGTGTGTCATTTTCTTATAAAATATTATCATGGCTTTACAATAAAGAATACAATCAATGTTGTGGGTGTGACTTAACAAACCAGATCTCAGCTACAGTTACATACACATAAGAATTAAGGGCAGAGGCCACAACCCACCCAGAGCACTAATTATACTTTTTTTTATAGTTTTTCCAATTGCAATTTTTGGTGAATACTCGAAATATTATAAACCACATCTTCCGTATCACCGCATGTGTATTCGTCATTCTATTTTTGCTGTTATGAACTTCGAAAATAAATCATAATGAAAAATACAGTATCCGAAAAATTGTACGCGTTTTGCACATGAAATATGCATAATATAAAATATTAATATGCATAATCTAAAATGTGCATATCGTTCGACTACTTTATCTCTTAGTACGGCGTTTGCCATCGGCCGCAATATTGTAGGCAGAGGCCAATATCAATTGTAAATGATTTATTCCAAAAATAACACTTTCGCAATGCCGATCATGTTTACATCAATTAACGTCACAGCGCGTGAGTTAAAATACACCACCTTAGTGTTATTCCAAACACGTGTTTCGTTAAAATTAGCTGACCATGGCATATGCCGGGTCCCTTTGAATTGGGAAAACCAGGTTACCTGGTTAAAAATTGGAATCATTATGTTAAAGCAGACGACAAACAGCGGTAATTACGGGGATAATTAGTTGATGGCGATTAAATAATTATTTCATCAAGCAATGTTCAACGTAATCTAATTGCAGAAAAAACGGCGTGCAAAACAAAACCAGCCAACAATATTAGCGGCGATTTTCAATAATGACGATTAAATAATAATTGGCGAAAAATTAACAAAGATCTTACAGTTACCGATAATTGGTAAAGCACAGGGAGATTAAAGACGTTTTTCCGAAATATATCACTGCTGTCGGACACTGATTGAGAAAAATGCTCTAGGCCACAATGTCGCAGAAGTTATTGACGCGTGTATGACAATACACAGGGTCGAGTGTGTACACAGGTAATCTCGTTATCGATTTTTCCTGCTTGATGGCCCGATTTGCAGGCGTTTCGCAATCGCGGGACAACATTTAGTGGCAATTTGTTTTTTATGTAGGCGGATAAAATAATCGCCATTTTTTCTAGACAATTTTAAGAAATAATAGCCAGTTGGATAAAATAATCGCCATTGGCGATAATGTCTGGCAGCAGCGTGAGCACTGGTTGCCAGTGGCTTTATGTCAATAACAAATAATCGATAAATGAGGAAAATGAACCAACTTTATTTTACTATGAATGTTAATTTATACATATATTAAATTACTTGGTCAGATTCTGTTGCACTGTAAAGGATCGAAGTACATTATACAAGAATGCAATGAATCAACCGGGGCATATTACAACTGCTATCTTGGGAATAAATTGACTTTTATTAATTCCATAACAGCTGTAATGACAGGGCTTTTTTTCCTTCTGTGTGAATGGCCGTTTTTCACAATTTTAGGAAATTCGCGACTCAATTTTTCACAATTTCACGAAGTTCGCTACTCTTATTTTCAAAATTTGAGAAAATTCTCGACTCATTTTTTTTTTTAAATGTGTGGGCCAAGGCCGCTTTACAAAAACAGCAAAAAAGCCCTGAATGATTTCATGTTTGGTTTAGGGCATTTATCCTTACAGAAAAATGATCACATAAATCGCTACATAAACATAATCTTATTTATTTTGAAACTGAAGAAAGGTGTTTTTTTTATGTCAAACAATACATTATTTTCATTAACATAACTAACCTATTTCTAATTTCTATATTCATTTATGTTACTCAAGTCTCAAGAAAAAATATTATTTGTTACTTAGGAAACTCAAACTGGCCGATACTGTACCATGTCGATCGAACTCGAGATGGTGAGACATACGCTAGTCGAAGTGTGAAGGCTACTCAAGATGGGAAGGCAATATTCACGATGCAGACGTCTTTCAAGAAAGATGAGCCCCAGGGCTATCACTTCCAGATGGAGATGCCTGAAGTGGAAGGACCGGACAAGCTAATGAGCACAGACGAGCTTCTCAGGCTGAGACTTAAGTAGGGTATTTTTGAAATGAGATTCCTTCAAATCGTCATTTCCAGTGCTGTACATACACGTATAACAATTCTTCTTCTTGATCCCAGTTACCATTTTTATGCCCCCATTACCATTGGTAATGGGGGCTGTATAGGAGTCACTTTGTCGGTAGGTCTGTCCTGAAAATTTCATCAGATCTTCACCAAACTTGGTCAGAAGTTGTATCTAGATGATGTCTAGATCAAGTTTGAATATGGGTCATGCCGGGTCAAAAACTAGGTCATGGGGTCACTTAGTGCGTTTTAAACCGAAAGTTTGTCCGGACCACAGGTGGTTAGTGTGTGGCTATGATATTAGTGAAAACATCATTTTGAATGATTAATAATTATATTATAACGAAAAATCAACTTTTCTGAAAAAGATAATTTCACTATCAAATATATATATAACAAGGTATTCAACTCGAAATCGCCTGAAGACGGGGTGCATCGCTTTCAACAGCCATTACTTCATCAATTGTGCAGCGATTTTCATGAACCCGATCTTATTCATCACAGAAATGGATGCAAGGGTGAAGCAGGTTGACTTCTGGAGGGCCATATTAGCGCATTCTGAGAAAACAGGCTAATCAGGGACGACACTTTTCGCCTTTATTGGACTTTTGCTAAGAAGAGACTTCATTTAAACAAAAAATGTCATAAAGGTGGAAAGTGTCGTCCCTGATAAGCCTGTGCGGACTAAACAGGCTAATCTGGGACGACACTTTACGCACATGCATTATGCCCAGTTTTTTCAGAACACGACTCATATAGTTTCTTCTGCAGGCTCTCAGGTTCCTTTCATACTTATTCTCTCAGTGGCTTGTAGTCATAGCTTTCAAAGAAGATGTTTACAGCCGTTTGGTTGGCTATTCCACCTGGACACTTCCACACGATGTGAAATCTCATGTTATGATTTAGTCGATTTTGCCCAGTTTGCATTCAGGACATAATCTCCTCTTTGGTACCCATTTTTTTTTTCTAAATTTATTTTTGTACTCCAATTTTTTTTCCTTCCCAATTTTTTTTTTTAGTACCCAATTTATTTTTCCTACCCAAATTTTTGTTGTACCCAATTTTTTTTCCTACCTAAATTTTTTTTTCCATAATTTTTTTCGTACACCCAATTTTTGTACCCAAATTATTTTCGTACCCAAAATTTTCGTACCCACATACACAAATGTGGTGATGTTCATAAATTTATATTGATGCTTTTTGTATCCATCCTCTTTAAAAGCCTCGTCACACAGTTCTGTCAGTACTTTTATTCTTATTTGTCATTGATTATCCCCACGCTCCGAATTGGAGCGAGGGGATTTTGTGGTTATCTCCGCCGTCTGTCCGTCCGTCTATTCGTCCTGGCCACTATCTCCTCCTACACTTTTAGCACTAGAACCTTGAAACTAAAACATGTTAAAAAATGTTAGCTATGAGAATATGTGCGACAGTGCACTATTTGTAATTTTAAACCGAAAGTTTGTCCGGACCACAGGTGGTTAGTGTGTGGCTATGATATTAGTGAAAACATCATTTTGAATGATTAATAATTATATTATAACGAAAAATCAACTTTTCTGAAAAAGATAATTTCACTATCAAATATATATGTAACAAGGTATTCAACTCGAAATCGCCCGAAGACGGGGTGCATCGCTTTCAACAGCCATTACTTCATCAATTGTGCAGCGATTTTCATGAACCCGATCTTATTCATCACAGAAATGGATGCAAGGGTGAAGCAGGTTGACTTCTGGAGGGCCATATTAGCGCATTCTGAGAAAACAGGCTAATCAGGGACGACACTTTTCGCCTTTATTGGACTTTTGCTAAGAAGAGACTTCATTTAAACAAAAAATGTCATAAAGGTGGAAAGTGTCGTCCCTGATAAGCCTGTGCGGACTAAACAGGCTAATCTGGGACGACACTTTAGGCACATGCATTATGCCCAGTTTTTTCAGAACACGACTCATATAGTTTCTTCTGCAGGCTCTCAGGTTCCTTTCATACTTATTCTCTCAGTGGCTTGTAGTCATAGCTTTCAAAGAAGATGTTTACAGCCGTTTGGTTGGCTATTCCACCTGGACACTTCCACACGATGTGAAATCTCATGTTATGATTTAGTCGATTTTGCCCAGTTTGCATTCAGGACATAATTTCCTCTTTGGTACCCATTTTTTTTTTCTAAATTTATTTTCGTACTCAAATTTTTTTTCCTTCCCAATTTTTTTTTGTAGTACCCAATTTATTTTTCCTACCCAAATTTTTGTTGTACCCAATTTTTTTTCCTACCTAATTTTTTTTTTCCATAATTTTTTCGTACACCCAATTTTTGTACCCAAATTATTTTCGTACCCAAAATTTTCGTACCCACATACACAAATGTGGTGATGTTCATAAATTTATATTGATGCTTTTTGTATCCATCCTCTTTAAAAGCCTCGTCACACAGTTCTGTCAGTACTTTTATTCTTATTTGTCATTGATTATCCCCACGCTCCGAATTGGAGCGGGGGGATTTTGTGGTTATCTCCGCCGTCTGTCCGTCCGTCTATTCGTCCTGGCCACTATCTCCTCCTACACTTTTAGCACTAGAACCTTGAAACTAAAACATGTTAAAAAATGTTAGCTATGAGAATATGTGCGACAGTGCACTATTTGTAATTTTGATCTGACCCCTTGGTCAAAAGTTATGGGGGCTAGAATGGGGCCGGGTCAGGGATTTTCACTCATTTTTAGCTCACCTGTCAAGAAGTGACAGAGTGAGCTTATGTGATTGTGTGATGTCTGTCGTCCGTAGTGCGTGCGTGCGTCCGTCAACAATTTGTTTGTGTAGACAGTAGAGGTCACAGTTTTCATCCAATCTTTATGAAATTTGGTCAGAATGTTTATCTTGATGAAATCTTGGTTGGGATTGTATTTGGGTCATCTGGGGTAAAAAACTAGGTCACTAGGTCAAATAATAGAAAACCTTGTGTAGACAATAGAGGTCACAGTTTTCATCCAATCTTTATGAAATTTGGTCAGAATGTTTATCTTGATGAAAACTGGATTGGGATTTTATTTGGGTCATCTGGGATCAGAAACTAGGTCACTAGGTCAAATCATACAAAAATCTTGTGTAGATAATAGAGGTCACAGTTTTCATCAGATCTTAATTAAATATGGTCAGAATGTTTGTCTTGTTAAAATCTGGGTTGGTATCTTATTCAGGTCATCAAGGGTCAAAAACTAGGTCACAAGGTCAAAGTTTAAAAAAAAGACTCGTGTAAACAGTAGAGGTCACAGTTTTCATCCAATCTTAATAGAATTTGGCCAGAATGTTAATCTTGATAAAATCTGGGATGGGATTGTATTTGGATTATCTGGGGTAAAAAACTAGGTCACTAGGTCAATTCATAGAAAAACCTTGTGTAGACAATAGAGGTCACAGTTACCATCAGATTTTTATACGCCCGTCTATGACGGGACGTATTATGGTATACCCCGCGTCCGTCTGTCCGTCCGTCCGTCTGTCCGTCCGTATGTCTGTTAATGTCGTACGCTACGTCAAATATCCTTTGACAGATTTTCTTCAAATTTTAACACAATCTTAATATTGATAAACCCTGATCCCCTTTCGTTTTTGACGGAATTCTGAATTGTCGTTCCAGAGTTATGGGACTTTGTTCGTCAAAATTTCGTGATTTCATTGAATGTCCTACTGTAGCTATATAAAAATGTTAAAGTTGTTATAACTTTGGTATGCTTGGACCTAGAGTCTTGAAACTTGACATGAAGGTTGGCCAGAACTAGTAAGTAACCACTGGACATTTCAAGGTCATTCATTTGAAGGTCAAGGTCACTGTGACCTTGAATGTAAAAATGTTAAAGTTGTTATAACTTTGGTATGCTTGGACCTAGAGTCTTGAAACTTGACATGAAGGTTGGCCAGAACTAGTAAGTAACCCCTGGACATTTCAAGGTCATTCATTTGAAGGTCAAGGTCACTGTGACCTTGAATGTAAAAATGTTAAAGTTCTTATTTCATGTTATAACTTTGGTATGCTTGTACCTAGAGTCTTCAAACTTGAAATAAAGATTGGCCAGTACTAGAAGATGACCACTGGTCATTTCAATGTCATTCATTTGAAGGTCAAGGTCACTGTGACCTTAAATGTTAAAATGTTAAAATTGTTATAACTTTGGTATGCTTGGACATAGAGTCTTCAAACTTGACATGAAGGTTTGCAAGCACACTTAGATGACCACTGGTCATTATAAGGTCATTCATTCTAAGGTCAAGGTCACACAAGGTCACTGTGACCTTAAATGTTAAAATGTTAAAATTGTTATAACTTTGGTATGCTTGGACATAGAGTCTTCAAACTTGACATGAAGGTTTGCAAGCACACTTAGATGACCACTGGTCATTTCAAGGTCATTCATTCTAAGGTCAAGGTCACTGTGACCTTAAATGTTATTGTTGTTCATGTATCCTACCGTAGCTCAAATATCCCCCGATGGATTTTTTATACGCCCGTCTATGACGGGACGTATTATGGTATACCCCGCGTCCGTCTGTCCGTCCGTCCGTCCGTCCGTCCGTCTGTTAATGTCGTACACTACGTCAAATATCCTTTGACAGATTTTCTTCAAATTTTAACACAATCTTAATATTGATAAACCCTGATCCCCTTTCGTTTTTGACGGAATTCTGAATTGTCGTTCCAGAGTTATGGGACTTTGTTCGTCAAAATTTCGTGATTTCATTGAATGTCCTACTGTAGCTCAAATATCCTTCGATGGATTTTTTTCAAATTTCAACACAATCTTAATATTGATAAACCCTGATCCCCTTTCGTTTTTGACGGAATTCTGAATTGTCGTTCCAGAGTTATGGGACTTTGTTCGTCAAAATTTCGTGATTTCCATGCTCATGTACTTATAAAATAAACCATGTATTCAAATACAAATAAACTGAAGTAAAAAAATTATTCAAAGGGTTATTTATTACCTTACTACTTCATTGGCGAACGACGGGCGTATCATGCGCTCATGGCGCAGCTTTTATTATGAAATTTTGTCAGAATGTTTATCTTGATGAAATCTGGAGAGAGATTGTATTTTGGTCTTCTGGGGTCAGAAACTAGGTCACTAGGTCAGATAATAGAAAAACCTTGTGTAGACAATAGAGGTTATAGTAATAATCTGATCTTAATGAAATATGGTCAGAATGTTTATCTTGATAATATCTGATTTTAGATCGTATATGGGTCATCTGGCGTCAAAAATTAGGTCACCGGGCCAATTCTAGTAAAACCTTGTGTAGATGAAGGAGGTCACAGTTTTCATCACGTCTTAATGAAATTTTGTCAGATTGTATTAATTGATGAAATCTGGCTTGGGATTGTATATGGGTCATCTGAGGTCATAAAGTAGTTTATCTGGTCAAATCATAGTAAAACTTCCTGTAGATGATAGAGGTCACAGTTTATCAGATCTTTATGAAACTTAGTCAGAATGTTTATCTTGATTGAATCTGGGTTGGGATTATGTATAATTTAACTCAATTCCTAAAAAATGAACTTATGCACTTTGATGACCTTCAATTTTTGACCACTTGTGCAACTTAATTCAAAGTCTGATAGAATTTAAGTTGATGTAGCAAGATTAGTCAGGTCAGCGATTCAGGGCCCTCTTGTTTTAGGTTATTTTACATTCACTTCTTCATTCCTACACTGATTTACTTCAAATTGATACTGAACATCTCTTATGACAATACAGTCAATCTCAACTATGCATGGCCCCATTACCAACCCAGGGGCGCCCTGCCATTATAGACAACACCCACCGAAATTTTTTGTTTTAACATAACTTCTTCGTTCATTCTCCAATTGACTTCAAATTAATATTGAACGTCTCTTATGACAACACGGTCTATCTCAACCATCCATGTCCAGATTACCCACCCCAGGGCCCCGGCCACATAGGCCACACTCATCCAAAATCGCCTTTTTACTGTAACTTCCTGTCGTAATACATATGTGGTATTTTCATGTGGGGATGATTGTGCCAATTTATTATCTCCTGCACTCTTGTAGGAACAGCAACAGTTAGCCAGGCGCATTTTATTAATCCATAATCCAGGCATATCTGGCTTATCGCACAACTACACCTATATCTAAGGCTGTCCTTCCCCTATATGCCAACAGTGGACCCTCTTGTCTGGGCGTGGTCGTCACACTTCCCAATTTGGGGATAGTCAAGACCAGCATTTATCAATTTATATGGAAGGATCTAAAACGGAATATCAATGTGATGAACCTGCTTCGGTTTTGCCCCCCCCCCCCCCCCCCCCAACACACCAGCTGCCCCACGCTTTGGAAATTGTATTATATTTGTGCAAATGAACGAATATGCGCTCAAACTTCAATAACAAAGACGAAGACATTCTATAGAAAATGGTCTTGATTTTCAACCTCAGTTGCGAGCACTGTGTAAATAAAAATGTATTTACATTTATCATTTGTGATTGTAGATATTCCCCATTTATTTGCATTTTTATTACCCCGAAGGAGGGCATATAGTGATCAAACCGTCCGTCCGTCGGTCCTTCCGTCACACTTTGCATTTAAGTTTCGCATAAAGGTTTCGAAAAATGCTCATAACTTCACATAGCAACTTGATATTTGGCATGCATGTGTATCTCATGGAGCTGCACATTTTGAGTGGTGAAAGGTCAAGGTCATCCTTCAAGGTCAAACGTAAAAAAACATGTATCAAAGCGGCGCAGTATTGGGCTTTGTGTTTCTGACAAACACATCTCTTTTTTTACATGGAAGATCAATTATAAATATCCAGAATTTATTAATGTACTTATTAATTATTATATCTAGTAAGATTAAGCTGCCGAACGTATTCTTTTTCAAATATATTTAATCCTATTTACTAAAGTTTTCATAAATTGAAATGATGTAAATGAAATGATCAGAAAAGAAACATGGAAAGTAAAATAATGTGATCTTCCATAGGCTTGTATAATGGGTAGGTTATATGATGTCACTAACAGTCTAAGTTATAGCTTTCCATGAGAAAAGGTATCGTCCTGTTACAGAAACAAAGGAATCTCTGACCGCGAGAAAGAGTTCATAAACCGAATGCTGTCTCAAAATCTTCCGATTATTATTCGACCATGTGACCCCGAGGGTTACTACCGGGTGAAAATCTCTGAGCCGAAGCGGTTTCTATGGATGAAAGCAGCGGGACACATAGGTAAGGCACTGTGTAACCCATGGTGACCTGTGTTATGTCTTACAGGTCTGGGAGTGAGAAAGACTGGGAGCATGTGTTAGCGGATGAATTGAAGATTGTAATCCGGCAAATAAATCCAATGGTCTTCTTTAAAGAAAGATCTGGGACGACAAAGCGAGTCATGTGGATGAAAACTGGCGGAATGATTAGTAATTTTGAACTTATTTATGTTTGTGTTGACATGTTTGGCCTAAATATGTTTAAAAAAGAGATTTTCAAAATTAATAAAAAAAATATATTGCAAATAAAATTCTCTATAACTGATCCTTGAGGACATATCTTTAAGCTTACTTTTTCAGAGTGGTTACTTGCTGTATAGTTTAGTTCATAAAAATATATCTCCGACACAGAGAAAAACAAAGGTGCGCATGTGTGTGAATGAGTAAACGAGTTTTTTTATACTAATAATGTAAGAATGTCAAACATGTACAGTAGGAAGAGGGGGCTAAATCTTCAATTTACATACTTAAAAAAGTGCTTTTTACAAATTTTCTGTAGCAAATTCTATCATATATTTACATGTCTTTGCATGCCCCAGACAACCTAGATAGCATGGACAATAAATGTCCGCAGTCTCTGCTAGTGTAAAATAAATGCCTGAAATATGTGTACAATTGCTGCATTACAATACACATAAATAATAAAAAAAATAAAATTGGAATAGTCCTTTTTTAATTACTTTTTGGACATGTGCTCGTATTTAGGTTTGCGTAATGGGCTATGCATTTGTTGGATAACCCTGGAAAAACATATTGCTACGATCTGTTTACAATAATTAGTCATTACAAATTGATAACATGGACGATGGATTGCGTGCCCCATGCTGACACTGCTGTAAAAATTTCACATATTTGTATCTGTATTTGTACTATGAACAAGGTTGCCGTGGCTTTGTAGATACGGTGTCCGCCTAGCGACCAGAAGGTCATAGGTACGGCCGGGACTCAACAGCGTTTCACTAAGCCTTCGGTTTTCAATGCAATCTAGTTTAAACCATGTATGCCATGCATCTAGAAAAAAGGCATTGGCAAACAGCGTAGACCCAGATGAGACACCGCATGATGCGGCGTCTCATCAGGGTCTGCGCTGTTTGCTTAAAGGAATTTCTGTAAGAAATATTCTAAATATAGAAATAAATATACTAGACATTCCTAATTTTGGAAATAGATTGATCCAATTTAGAAGGATGGGAGAGTCCAGTAGGCATAAATGGGTTAAATAGATATGTTTAAAATATAAAAAATAATAAAAAAAAGTGATTGCATACTGCAGGTGAAGATACAAAGTTGCACCAGTGTGTGGCTGCCTACATGTCCGATTTCTCCTTGCTGGGTACCGCACTTCAGCCTGGCGGTATGAACTATCGCATAAACTTTATGACCTCTCTGGATCACACCATCTGGTTCCATAACCCGTTCCGTGTGGACGAATGGATGCTGTACGAGGCATTCAGTCCACATGCAGGTAGGTTCAATTAATATTAGGTATATACTGTAGTTGATGGTTCTGTGTGCTAATTTTTTGATAAAGAAACAACCAATTTATTTTATCAACAAATATTGTTAAACAGAATAATATTTTGTGGGGTAAGCGTCTGTTTTCAGTTTTTATTATAATGTACTCAGAGACATAGATGTTGTACATGTGTATATATATATATATATATATATATATGAAGGAACTACATGTATTATTATATGTTGCAAATATTAAAGTCTAAGAGAAGACTTCATGTTTTGTACCCTAGTTATTATTATCAACCTATTGACTTAATTGTAATTACTGGATACGTAGCTTTCAAAGCACAGGCCTAGAAGTTATCATAGATGTTTTTTTAGCGTTGCATTTCTGTCCCATATTTGATAAGCCTGTTTCTGACTGCAGGCAATGGGAAGGCATTCTGTCACGGTCGTGTGTGGAAGCAGGATGGAACGCTGGCAATGTCGGTGGCCCAGGAAGGTGTCATTAGACTGGAGCCAGTTGCCGCCAAGTTATAGACTGGTTATAAGCTGTCATCAGACTAGAACCAGTTGCAAAGTTATAGACTGGTTCTCAGGAAGGTGTCATCAAACTAGAGCCAGTTGCCAAGTCATAGACTGGATCCCAGCTGTTTGCGCTTGGTTAGACAGATCTAATGCCCTTCTATGCATTGGTTTTAAGTTGTGTATATATAGAGGATATTAGGTTAGTGTCTGTGTGTTCTTGAATTTAACCGACGATGAGTTAAAATGCACTGCTAAGCTTGCCAAGCAATGTAAGCCTTTCGTCGGAATAATTCAAGTCAACAAAGACACTAACCTTAGGCTTATATTCCATTCTGCAATATTGTTATACCCCCACAAACGAAGTATATAGGAGTGAGCATGTCTGTCTGTTGGTCGGTTCGTATTAAGTGTCCGCTCTCTAATTCAAGTTGTTTTCATCCCATCTTCACCAAACTTGGTCAGATGTTGTATCTAGATGATGTCTAGGTCAAGTTCGAATATGGGTCATGCCGTGTCAAAAACTAGGTCACGGGGTCTCTTAGTGCGTTTTAAACATATTGAGCATGGTGTCCGCTCTCTAATTCAAGAAGTTTTCATCCGAGCTTCACCAAACTTGGTCAGTTGTTGTATCTAGATGATGTCTAGGCCAAGTTCGAACATGTGCCATGCCGGATCAAAAACTAGGTCACGGGGTCACTTAGTGCGTTTTAAACATTGAGCATGGTGTCCGCTGTTTTTTGTGAAGACAACATGCAAAATATTCCGTGTCAATGCGACATGTGAGGGTATTCGCCACGTCTGTGACAAAGCTCTAGTTTTATTTTATTTTTTGCTGATACAATCAAAATAGTTTACTTAAAGCATTAAAAATGCTAGCCAAAGGCATATCTAATTGAATGAATCGTACTTAGCGTAGTTATATGAAATAAAACTGTTTGTGATCTTTCCCGGTTACGCAGCTTGAAATAGTCCCTAAGATTTCTATACAAAAGCAGAGAACAACAAACAATATACCGATATGCATTATATTAAAATTAAATCAGCATTCCAAATGTTACACACTGAAGGAGAATACAGAAGGTATTGTTCAAAATTAAATGACTGTTGCAGCAAAGCAAAATAAGAAAACATAAAATAGCTTCCATACTAAGTTTTGCAGCATTTATCTCCACAATATTGTTTATTTTATTCTACAAACAGCTCTAATATTTACACACTTTTTTGCTCACTGGCATTACACAATTCAAACCTGTATTGACTCTCGCTCCCCACTCTTTTAATGGATCATAATCACCATGTTCATCTTGGTCAAGTTTTTTAAGCTTTCATTCCAGCCAGAGATTCCAACACTTATTCACATTTAATTATAGTAATCCATTGGCAGGCCCGTACCCAGGCCATGGGCCCAGGGGCCCGGGCCCCCCCAGCTGGCTGTCGAACTATGATTTTTTTTTTAATAATCGGCCCACTGCAATTTTTTCTCTCGTGCAAGGCCCCCAGTACACTTTCCCTCAAAACAAAAGAGCAGCTATGTTTCATTGTCCCTGATTAACAAGGGGATTAACGCTCGCCAATCGAGATAAGCCTCTAGGCAATGTTTTCTTATCGCCTTGTAAACACATCCCCGATCAGTCCCCCATTGTGATCATGAATGCTTCATCTATCGATGGTTGATGTAACATGTATTTTGATACGTGCAGCGAATGGAAGCAACTGCTACAGGAGTTCGTAGACTATGGTCTGATAATTGCCGACGCAAGTTTTTTTCCTTCTTTGAGAAGGCCCTAGACGTATTTTTCCCTTCTAAAAGTTTGTTTTTTTTGAAAACTTTTATTGGGAATTTTAAGGTCCCAATATATACTTTTTGCATTGAGAATAGGGCCCTGAATTTGAACCGGAACAAAAACACTGACAAAGGTATTAAAAATGAGTATTTATAATTTTTGAAAGGAAATCACTGAAAAAGACTACGATTAGGTTAACATGTTTGTTTAAAAGAAAAACAGATTCGTAAATTTGCCGAGCAACAGGTAAGAATTTGGCAGAATTCAGTATTTAAAATAATTGAGTACCGAGAATTGAGTAATATCAACCTATTAATGGCTCATTGGTAAAAAAATGAAAATTGAAACAACAAATCGATCCCATTATATAAGTTAACCTGATCCAGTGTAGAAAAATATTGTATAATTAAATTATCTCTTTCCTTGAATTTGTTTGAAAACAGTAAAAGGTGTTAAATTGATTATTTAAGACTTTCATTATTTCCCCCAAAAATTAGGCGTTTCGCGCATTTTTTTTCCTCAAAAATGGCAAGGTCTTTCCCAAAAAAATCAGATTAAAAAAACCTGTGACGTTATTGTTTTGTGAAAAAAATGGTGGAAGCAATACGAGAGTTGATGTGGATAATCGTCAGTTTAAACCTGTAAGTTTCAGAAATCTAAAGCTTTTAATATTGTTGTGAATTCACACCAATGTTTAAAGCTTAAGACTTCTTAAATGTGCTGATTTATTTGTTATATTCCATTAATTTATATCACAAAATACGTTTTTTATAAGCATTAAAATTCACCTTGCAAAGTGCCAAATAAAAAGAAGTATATATAGAGGGAGGGGGGACCCCTCCCAAACCCTCCCCGGTTGGGCCCCCCGAGTAAAAAAATCCTGGGTACGGCCCTGGAATCCATCCTAAACACACAAATGCTTTATATTGTAATGCGACTGCGTTTCTAATTGCCCAGACACTCGCTTTAATTGAATTAAATCATGCAAGCAAGTGCATGATTACCTCAGCAGTCAAGCGCGTTCAGTTGGGTGATATTGTTTGCATTAAGTAAAAAAATTATAAGAAACGCTGTATTGACTCCATATCTTACGACAATTATTCCTAAACGGTACACTGATTTATAATTTATATATCGTATCAATGTATAAATTAAAAGTTTAGATCATATGGATGAGGATGTTGATACAACTAAACGTATTAAATCAAGTCCAAATTGCATTTTACCTTGAACCGAAAATAAAACGCCAAACAAGTAGTCCGCTGTGTACATGTAAGAGTTTGATAAACAGAATACATTGTTTAACAGAAAAGACAGTTTATTAAGACTTATACAAATGTACATCGTCTTAAAACACACAATATAACACAAAATACTGTCATGTTTCTATATATTACAACTTATGGGTTATAACAAAATGTTATCTAACAATTTGAGACAAAGTATATTTAAGAAATAAGTACAACTTAATATTACCGTACGTAGTAAAATATCTATAATTTCACTGGCAGTATGGAACTACTCGAGTTTTCTTTGACACAATTATTTTTGATAGAATATCTCACGGCGAGAGCTTCCTTCATATGTATACACAAACTTATAATTTCAATTTTACAAGTTGAGTTCGATAAAGTATGGAACGTACAAACTGATGGATTTCACATAGTAAACAGTTTGTATATATCTGTGCCTTACTTGGCGTGGAATTCGTCTTCTATGTCCCTTTGATCACAACATTGACAGTATCGTTCTGATAAAGGCTAGTAGGCATGAAAAGCACAAGTTTAACCGACACTTAGAGTTACCTTCTAGAAAATTATTTAACCGTACAATACAAGTAGAGGATAGCTTTCTGGGTGTTTTGTGTTGTTTGTCATAGCCTTATATTGTAAGGTTTGTTGTAAGGCACTAAAAAACATGAAAGGTTACATACAACGGTTTTGAAAAAAAACATACATATGTCAGCTTTTCGAAAAAAACATATTGCATGTTGCATATTGCATGTACATAAACATCTTGTTATTATCTAGCTAAAGAAAATTGTTATATTTATGGAATCAGAATTTCCTTGCTTACATCAAAGCATCCTTCAGAGGTATCAACATAATGCTTCAATACTTTATCGGTAAATAGGTTTTATTGAAGGGAGGTGTTGTGCTGAAAACCGTTAGACTTGCTGAAATAATTGTCTATGTAAATATTTCATATTTAATAATCGTCTGAAGTCCTTTGCACACATACAGGATTTTATTCACTACTTTCTCTCTGTCCTGTTATATTGTCCATGGTTAATTAATTAAAGACATGAACTTTCACAAAAGATACTGCAAGGCATCTCACGCGCAAATAACAGGACTCATAAAGTGAATATGAACTGACATGATTTCATACCATATTTTATTAAACGAGGAGACGAATTTTGTTTGTCAGCGACCTTCTTTCATCAATTGTACTGTCTATAATCATTGAACACAAGGAACTTTAACACGTTATTGTAAAGCAATGTAAAATGATTACGATTCTTGAACTTTTGAATGTTTCACCTCGAAAAGTGTAGGAGAACGTCTATGGACGAGTTTGTGTTTACGGACGGACATACAGGCAGACAGAAGGACAGGCGTTAATATGGATTCCAGCATACCTCCAAATTGAGGAAAATCAAGATCGCCCTTAAAAAGCAGAATGATGTAAAGCGTTAAAATTGTGTGTGTAGTTAGCCTGCATACAGACCTAGCCAGGGATTACTCAGTTACTTAAATGTATGACTAAAACGTTTAAAGTCTGTTGTTATGGCATTGCCTTGTGTTTTGTTATGTTTTATGTTTATGATATATATTCATTTATTATCATTTTAACTGATATTTTGTTTTTATTGTTATGGACAAGTATTATTTTGCATGTTTTTCCCGGTACACTTTCTTTGTTTACCATGTTGATTGTGTGTAAAGTTAGTATGTTAAATTTATGAGTATGTCTGTGTGAACATACGCTAGATAAAATACAATTTATATGAAATCGAACATCTTCTGTTATTAATTTCGTCGATTCAATGTGATCGTAAGACAATCATTAGCACTATAGAAGATAGTGTTGCTTCATGTATTGATCATTTTCAGAACCAGTGAAAACCGACGTATGATCGTTTGATTCAATCTGAGAACTTGAATCGTATGAACCTACGATGTTTATTTATTTTTATTGTGAAACTTGTTATTGGACTTATATGTCACGGTACTCTTGAATTCCGATATGTTTATAGAATATGCAACGTGTATTTTCTATCTTGACTCGTATACGAAATATCACATTAAATTGACAGAATAAGAGCAAACGCACTGGCAGAGTCCCCCAAGCGAATTAAGAACATGCAGTTCAAATCAATCGTTTCATCGCGCCGTCCAATCGAAGACACTGGGGGCGGGGCTTTACATCTGGGGTTCGTTCTCCATTTCCATTAATTTCCCCGGGGAAGCCAACACTTGTTCTTTATGGGATGAGCATAAACCACCGGGCTATTGTTTTGGCACGTGTTTTACGGGAACTCTATAATCGATTAGGCCAGTTGCCAAATGCAGTCAATTTTATTGAGTGATATGAAGGCCTTATTAAAGCGACACATAATCGATGATTCTGTCAATATGAGAACTGTTCCAATAACAATAATTTTGTAATAGCGAAGTCGTCGTCATATTCTTTTTATAAAAGTACTAGATTAAACCATGGCGTATTGTGCGCACTAGTATTCCGCTCACAGGTGGTTAGTGTGAGTCTATGATATTAATGAGTGAAAACATCATTTTGATTGAAAATAATCAAATTATAACGAAAAATCAACTTATCTGAAAAAAATACTTCACTACACTATCAAATATAATATATTATATATAACAAGGTATTCAACTTTAAATGACCCGAAAACAGGGTGCATCGTTTTAAATAGCCATTACTTCATCAATTGTGCAGCGATTTCCATGAACTTGATCTTATTAAACGCAAAAATGATTTTCTTTTCTGGAATGTTCATATCTTGCAATATTTTTACAAATGCTCGGTCAAATTTTAAGAGATAAAACGACACACTACTCGCGTAACCTACTCGTCACCGATTGAAGTATGATATCTTCACAACGTAATGGTACCCCTTCACGTTGGGCCAATGAAATCGCTCGTGTGTTTACATGTCGGCCACTTGAAATGTATGTAAATAAAGGTTTCAAAAGGCACTGGACAGTTAGCTTTGATGCATAATGTAATTGCAAGAACTTTAAAGTTTTATTGAATTATGGTATCGAGGTCCATGAACTTTGCAGAGAAAATGCCATTTACTTCGTGAAGATTTCAGTCTGAGATCGGGTCTGATCGATGACGGGTAGGTTACGCGAGCTGTACGTCGAGCTATTTCTTAAAATTTGACACCCAGCATTTGTAAAATACTGCAAGATATGTAAATTTCCAGAATGAAAATTAATTTCTGCGTTTAATAAGACCGAATTAGTGAAAATCGCTGCAAAATTGATAAAGTAATGGCTGTTAAAAGCTTTGCACCCTGTTTTCGGGTCATTTCGAGTTGAATACCTTGTTATAAAAATACACATTTGATAGTGAATTTTTTCAGAGAAGTAGATTTTTTATTATAATTTGATTATTTTTCATTCTAAATGATGTTTTCACTAATTAATATCATAGCAACTCGCTAACCAGCTGAGATTCCGCTAATATTTTTAAAATTGTAAAATCAATTTTACTATGCATAATCAGTGAAAACAGTAAACTTAAAAATGTAAGTCTGAATAAGACTACGGGTGTAATGCGACCGACCTTCGGGCCATTGTATATCAGTATTTCTGACACGAAATCTACTCCAACTCAGTTTAGTTCTAAAATATTAGGATACGAAATTTCATAAACATTGCCAAGAAATTCTTGTTGAACACTCAAAAGTCTGTTATAAGACAAGATATGCATTGGCTATATGTTACTGGGCTAAACATACGAACAAGAACATACAGTCAATAAAACTGGTGTCACCGCGTTTGAATGGTAATGCAATCCAAAAAGAGACAAACATGGAATATAATCAATTAAGGTCCTTTTTCTACTAGATCTATCATCTCCCACTCTAATTCACAAAATAGCAAATATATCACTGAAAAAGGGATGTGACAATACCATTTTGTCATAACCATAACTCGTTTTCTATCTTTGTATCAATCATTCGACCAATTTGTTTGAACCCGAACTCTGAATACCAGTAGGAAAGATAACAACAATAAAGACCGGTTTTAACAAAGAAGGGATTTGGGCGTTTCCTCATTTATATTCAAAGCATACAACAAACAACTAAACAATAACAGAACCTTACAACCTAAAGCTACATCATCGTACTTTTATTAGTTTTAAATGTAAAATAATTACATATAACTCTCACGTTGTGTAGATCGCTTTATAGCAGCCCAACAACCTAACAGACTGTTTATTTACATAAATGTATATCCGTCAAGTCAATACCAAAAAGGCTTGTTGCGTAAATACCGTAAATTAATTGGTGTAAATACGTACCGTAGCAGTAAATATCGATGTTATGTAGTCTCCTGATATTAAGTACAAACTGATAAGTCTACGTATGATGGATGATGTCGATCTCCACGAGTTTCACCTCTGTCAAACATGCTGAAATACGCAAGAAAAACATCCGTAAAACCAACCAGAAGCAGTGTATCGAAGTGGTATCGACAGGATCAATTGAGGAATGTAAACATTTTCATAATTGAGTGTCATTTGACGAATACTTAATGGGGCTTTTTCACAGTTTTTTTTGCATGTATTGAAGATTGTCATTAAATGTTTTATATTGGTAAAAGAAAAACATTGGATCCAAAAAGCTCCAATAAAAAACAAGAATAAAATTAAAGAAAAAAACACAACAAACTCTCAACTGGGCTCGAAACACTGACCTTCAAAGTAAAAGTCTATCGCTTAGACCACCTGGCCATCCGTGCTCACACTATGATTGTTGTGTTTGTACTTTATAAAAGCAATCCTCGTAGTGTCACAAAATTTAACAACAACAACAACACTCCTCAAATGATTAACTCGTTTCGCGTTGCAACGATTTATAATGTTCAGGTTTTTAAATCGTCAAAAGATGCATATAATGGATATTTTAGAGCATGGTAAATGTTCAGTATTACTGTTTTCTCACATATATCATAACTACAACGAAAATGTTTGAATATGAAACAGTTTTTTTTTTTATTTTGTCAATTTACCAAAACGTGAAAAGATCCCTTTAAAACGCACCAAAAGTGTAGTAGTTAATTGGTTGCATCGTATGTACGTACTTTGATTAAAACTATTTTAACAAGTAATCATGTTAAGAATGAATCTATTAAATTACACGTATGACTTAAAATAGATACATGGACCTTTCATCCAGAGGCCTTAATTATTCATTTTCAATTATATAATTATTTGAAAATCATTTCATGCTGAGCTTCTGATTGTTTAAATCAAGTACACTTTTCTGTTGTTTGCCTGGTAATAAACTGCTTAAAGGGGCCTTTTCACAGATTTTTGCATGTTTTGAAGTTTGTCATTAAATGCTTTATATTGATAAATGTAAACATTAAATTTTAAAAGCTCCAGTAAAAAATCAAAAATAAAATTTAAAAAAGGAAAAAAAGTAGCCCGCAGCAGGGCTCTTACCATTGACCCCCGAAATCCTGAAGTAAAATCGAATTAGCCAACTGAGCTATCCTGCCAAGCATACATAATATGCGTATTTTATACGTTATATAAGCAATCTTCGTAGTTTAACAAATTTAAACGACAACAACAGAACTCTCCAAATTATTCAATCCTTTCGCGTTGCAACGCTTTATAATTTTTAGGTTTTTTAATCGTCAAAAGATGCTTATAATTGCTTTATTAGACCATGGCAAATGTTCAGTAATACTGTTTCCTCACAAATATCATAACTAGACCGAAAATTTGCGAATCTGAAACAACCTTTTTTTCAATTTTGTCAATTTACCAAACCGTGAAAAGATCCCTTTAATAACTGCTTTCAGTTGACGATGCTGTCTATGCAAGTTATTTAAACATACGTACATAAACCTCTCCATAAAGATACCATGTGACATTGAAATTAGATGGCACATGGAACCTTTTTGCACCGATGGGGTGAAATAACGTAAACAACTTAAAGGAAATAAATGGGGGTAAACCATAATTATTATTTTATAACACATGCATACACTTGTCAATGGCTTGGGCATATCCAATTGATCTTCTTTATTAACAAAGGTTTCTTCTGGGAATGCAGTACGCTGTTGTAAATGAATTGTGTATTCCAAAGTCTCGTTACTTTGATTAAATCCGAAACAATCAGTTTCTGTGTGGATCCAAACCTCAAGCGATGGATGACCGCTCAAACAAGTGTTCACTGCATTAGCCGTTGTTGTGTTCTTTGGTGTATGTTTACCAGCTGCTGTTGCAAATCAATTTTAATTATCTTGTTCATCTTTTTTAAAAGACGGAACACCATGTCAATCGATATACCAAGTTTTAGTCAATGTCATCTTTGCAGCTGTTTCGCTTGAAACTAGTCAATCGACATCTATCTAATTGTTTGGATATTTTACATTTAGCCATATAATATTTGTTAATGTAACTTTCACATATAGTACTTTATCCATTTAGTTCAATCTCTTGTACTCATCGGAGAACTTAGTTTTCCTTTTTCTTAAGTTGTAATATGGCGAGAGCCAATGTATCAAACGGATTGTACTTTTCTTTTTTACCGAATAATAAGCTGCTAAATAACTACTTTCGGCTGACGTAAGCTGTCGAAGCAACATATTTGAACAGGCTGCTCATTATCAGCACTATTTACTCGCCAACACTGGTATTAACACAAATATATCTTGCATGCCGTTATGTTTACCTAACGGAATATTACTACAATTTATATCGTCATACAATCTGATTTTTAGCTAAGTAATTCAGCAAAAAAGAATTTTTGACGATGCTGCGAAGCAGCTCGTCTAAGTTATCATACCATGGAACAAGAAATATCTTTAAACAAGGGCTGTTAGTAAAACATGCATGCCCCCTATATGGGCTGTCAGTTGTTGTGGCAGCCATTGTGTGAATACGTTTTTAGTCACTGTGACCTTGACCTTTGACCTAGTGACCTGAAAATCAATAGGGGTCATCTGCCAGTCATGATCAATGTTCCTATGAAGTTTCATGATCCTAGGCGTAAGCATTCTTGAGTTATCATCCGGAAACCATTTTACTATTTTGAGTCACTGTGACCTTGATCTTTGACCTAATGACCTGAAAATCAATAGGGGTCATCTGCCAGTCATGATCACTGTACCTATGAAGTTTCATGATCCTAGGCCTAAGCATTCTTGAGTTATCATCCGGAAACCATTTTACTATTTCGAGTCATTGTGACCTTGACCTTTGACCAAATGACCCGAAAATCAATAGGGGTCATCTGCCAGTCATGATCAAAGTACCTATGAAGTTTCATGATCCTAGGCCTAAGCGTTCTTGAGTTAACATCCGGAAACCATCTGGTGGACGGACCGACCGACCGACATGTGCAAAACAATATACCCCCTCTTTTTCGAAGGGGGCATAAAAAGATATACGGCGTTGATTGTGGTTGGAGTTTGTGAAAGGTAAAGAGTTCAATGAATGAGATCAAAGATAGCGAATGTCTTTTTCTGTGCAGTTCTTAGCTGCATCACACGCAGTACGGGATGTTGCGCGGAGTTTTCGCGGCTTATTTTACATTATTACATATTGCTGGTCATAAACCTATAGATACAAAACAGAAAACCAAAAGAAGAATGGAAGTGAAATTAAAACATATGAGTCAACCGGCCACACGCGAAGTATCCGTACATATTTTAAATATTTATGCGCGCGTTCTTCGAACAAACCTGTTTTAGTGGTTTGTCAGGCATTGCTATTTGATTTGATTATTAACAGTATCGAGAATCATCGCGCTCATGCTTAATACATTAGTCAATATGGTGGAAAAATTCATGTTAAATTAATCAAAAATAATATTGATCATGGTATTGTTGAAAACACATTAAGAATCTATTACTGACATACCATTATTATATCGCTGGATATCTTCATTTAACATATTTCTGGTCTAAAGAAAATTCCAGTTCACCTAGTTCACGGATAGCGTCTTTATTATATAACGATTATTTTACTGGCCGCGAACTCAGGTCAACACACAAGGTAGTCGTGAAGACGCAGCGATGACCTGTAAATAAACTCTGACATTCACACATACTGGCCGCGAACTGACCCTGATACCTCGCGGGTTGAATTGCAATGCATTAAAGTGAGGCCACGCTTCCACTGCTCTTTATACTTTTACATGTTAACATGTTGACAGGAATATGGAAGTCAGTACTAAATATGAGAACATAGCCTTTAAGTACAAACGCTCTTGCGCTGGCAATCCTCTGAAAATAAAAGGTGCACGCACAAACTGTATTGATGTCGAGAGTTGAGTGTAAAACTGTTCTATCTATTAAGCATTTTCATTAGAGATACCATTGTTTCATGCTGTCACGTAATCGTTCATCATTCATGGTCGACACATAGTTACTAGCAATGTTCATTACTCTTAAATTACTGGTGTGTAGCCTATCATTCGATATCTCGTCCTGCGCGTATTGCCATGATGACGAGATTTGCATTAACTACCATTTTCTTGTGTCGCGCATGGGACAAGTCCGTCCCTCTTTATTAATGTTGGTTTCTCTGCATAATGTAGGATAAAATATTCAACAACACATATATCAGTTTCTAATCCAGTTTAATGTCGGACATATCTAATATTTTCAGTTGTACAAATACGTTGTGATTGCTTCATGATTGTATCTTTTTCCATCTGTTCACCTCTAGAACTAAACGCTAACTGACTATTTCCCTCTAACATTTGCTTCGTGAAACTCGGGTATGAATCCCTTTGGTCAGTGTTCTGGGCGTGCTTATTGCTGATTGGCTAGATTACTAAAGATACTGAATCAATGAAACCCTGGGAACGGGATAAACAAACCACCCACATATTTACAAGTTTTATCTGTATAAATACTTTTGTTTGACCAATACAAACATACCGGCCTTGTGTCAACTATACTATTCTTTAATCTCTCCCTTATCGATAAGCTTATTTGTACATATGTGCACTTTGTTTCCTACCATAATGTGACAATGCAGTTAAACAGTGTTACAAAGACGCGGACATGTTTCCAATCTTCTGGTGGTATACTCAAATCAGCCTATGGAATAAATGAAGTGTATTCATTCGTGTCTAGCCGCGGAAAATTGTATTTGAATTTTATTGGACACTTACACAGGTTAGGTAAGGTCAAACTTGACGTTAAACAGCTATGCCGAAAAATTCTCCACAATGGCGACCTATGTAAAAGAACCGAGCCAGTCCGATTGAGATGGCTCGATTTTTCTAATCGGCATACCTCGCTGATTATCATTAATAAAGGTAAAAGAAGCTCAGCTATAAATAGCATATCATATTCTTGGAAAAAAGATTTAATAATAGTTTGAAAACGTTAATTTTAAATCAGTTATATTCAATCCATTATATGTTTATAGATCAATGAAACAATTATGCATTTTCTGTATTGTATTTGACATTTGTAGTGATTCTGTAAATAAATTGCGAATGAAAACTTGTATAATTAACGTTTAACGCGATCATGAGTGTAAAGAAAACGAATTATTTCAAACCTGCCATTTGTAAACGTTGTAGCGAGTATGGCATATAAACAGCATAATAGCCGTGTAATATTTAGGAAACTCGCTCTTCTGCGTGCTTTCTCATTTTGCATATTCAATAAACTTTTCAAACAGTAATTACAGAGCCACATCAGTGCACATAAGTATGTTTGATAATTCATTCGTTTGTTGGATATTGTTTGCTGTTTTAAACACATATCGCGGAGATTTAGTCAACCTTACCATGTGTTCATGGGCGAACTCACGTATTCAAGTACTGTTACGACTATGTGCTCATACCTACTTTCGGGAATCATCATGAAATTATTGCCGTACTTAACGAACAAAAATGCCCAAGCTTATTGAGTTAAAGAAAAAACAATAATCAAAAGAGAAAAATTATGTGAAATCACGTCCGTACACATGACATCATTAACTTAGGAAAGAAAACAAGTAAATATAAAGTTTGGTATGATATACATGTGAAATTAAAGAGCATGGTGTAATTAAAGATCATGTCAAGTTTTGAATATATCGGCTGAAACGTAATGTTATAACCCACAAACGTTTTACTTTAAAATAACGTTTTTTTTTTAAAGATAAGTGGTACAGAAAATACACGTCGAATATCTTTTTAAAGATATTTCTTGTTATATTTGATCGAGAATGAAACCCGCCTCCCAGTTTCGCTGAATGGGTCAAGTTCCCCACGGGTACTTCTTCCCCGTACCCCAAATTTTTTTCTTACCCAAAATTTTTCGTACCCAATTTTTTTGCGTAACCAATTTTTTTTCGTACCCAAATTTTTTTCCTACCCAATTTTTTTTCCTACCCAATTTTTTTCCTACACAAATTTTTTTTAACCATTTTAGGGGGGCATAATTTTTGTACCCATAATTTCGTACTCATTTTTGTTTTGTACCCAAAATGTTCGTACCCACATACACAATTTTGGTGATGTAGATAATCTTAAATTGATGCTTTTATATCCATTCTCTTCAAAAGCATCGTCACATCAGTACTGTCAGTACTTGGATTAATAATGATATAAATTAAAGGTTTAAAGAGACCTTTAGATAAAACGAAAATCTTACAATTTTGAGTCATACGTCTAATTTAATGCATTAATCCTGAACATAAATTGTTTGGATATTTTTTAATTTAATTTAAATTTATAAATTAATATGATTTTAATATAAAAGTAATACAATTTTAAATAATTTTATTAAAAATGATTGACAAAATTGATAACAAGACTATAACTTCGAGCCATATGCATGGATTACGTAATTCGACCCTTGGTATAGAAAATCATGTTAGATGAATTATGAAAAGTGAACGATTTGGCATAGTTCGGAACATTAAATTGTCCCGAGTAATGAAATGCTGTGTAAAATAACTAGATCAATAATTTTGTCAAATGGCAAGAATACCCTTCGACCGTCAAATATTAAATATGTCTTCCGAAAACCAAAACTCTTGGACACACAGTCATGAAAATGTGAGTCAAATATATGAGCCAGTCTGTGAGCCAGCCAGTCATTAAACACATTTGAATGTGTTCTTTAGATGATGATAGTAAAATACATACTACATTTTGTATCAAGAATTATCATAATAGAATATATACGATCTTATTGAATATACAAGTAAAACTGTCTGTGGTATATATCAATGATATAATTATATTGTACGTGTTAAAAAGATTAAAATATATTTTAGAGTATTACTTTACAGGAAACATATTTAAAAATTCCTGTTAGTGTATTAAAACAATATGTATTATTACTTTTTAAGTCGTATTTTACTCTCAGACTTCGACACATGATCAACAATAACAAAAAAACAACAAAAAAGATATTTCAGAAATAAAGCTAATTATAAAGCTTCTAGCCAACAATAGTAAATATAAAACACGTTTGGCTCAGATGTTTGTATTTAAAATTTGGACAGGAGGAAGCAAACTAGTAATCGTAGAGAAATTGATTGATAGTCTGAAGTTTAAAAATGTCATTGTTTGTTTGATGATTGATTGAATTTTTAAACTTTAATTAGGATACGAATCTGACATATTCAAACAATTCAATTAGGTTTTAATTAAAAAAATAATAAAGTAGAGATATTGTGATAAAGTTCACATAGAACAATACATGCGTGAAACATATATAAAACATTTTCTTTTAAGTATATATAACCAAGTTTATCAAATATTGCACAAACATGAAAAAAACACACGATTTGTCATTCCAGGGGATTTACGAACTCGGAACCATGTCGCATAGTTCGTATAAATATACCATTTGCAATAATGACATGAACTTTTTGCATTCAAAGTTTGAATATATTGGAGCGAATCGCTAATATTTAACTGACTTGTGTCAGCGTTTTTCCAGAAAGAACCGGTTATCTGATGGCAATCATACTCCAGTTCAGCATTCATTAAGCTTCGTTGTTAACCGCAAGCCGGTTCAATGGTCATTGACTTCATAAAACGGCAATCATGATACAGTCCATCTTCTGGGAAATATATCAATCCGTCCCAAGTGATTAACCTTATAAATTAATTTGAACCATTTTGATGCAGTCTATTGGGGAGTTTATTTGGTCAAATATGTAGAATAAATTACATTAATTTGTTTCGTACGACAATAAACCATTGTTAGCCTACATGTATACTAGTACAAAAGGACAAAAAGTAACATCATATGTTTGAGTACACTCAATATCAGATATGTCGCGAGAAAGCTGTATAGCAGTGACATTTTTCATATGGTTTGTATTCATCTGTGAGCGTACAAAGAATCATAAGCTCGAGTGTTGATGTTAATTTATACTTGGATTGCGGCAGTAGCCACTGAAGAATTGGCATGTGACCTTATACCATACACGCTTGCACCAACACTCATGTCACTCATTATTTTTCTATCCTACCCTTGTTGTCAGCGTCGCTTCATTTTTTTTATATAATTATTTTGTAGTTTGCTATATAGCTATCAAGAAGCCAAGCCAACCTCCAAACATTGCATTCTGTAATCAAATTGAAGTGTTTATGCGCAAATGTATTTCCCGCAGATTGCTAAAAATGTTTTTTTGTGTGTGCATTTTTTGCGTGATTTATTGTGAAATATCCATGATTTTAGTACGATAATGCACTGTTTCAAACGGTTAAAAATAATATTGAAAACGATTGATAATTGTCAATCTTTTAGTATTGTTAAAAAGGACGTAGTTTGTTAACGTCATGACGTTATTTTTATTGTTATCGCCACGAAATTCCCATTATAATAATAAAATAAAAAGAAATGTGATTGCTTTAGTAGATTATTGATTTTAATTTTCGTGATAAAAGATGATAAATATTTTCATTCGTGGATGTGCAACTTGTGACACTCTGATCCCTCGTGCATTAAATCGATGATATATCAAACAATTAATAATATTCTATATTAAATTGACTTCCTTTCAGACAAACTTACATGTTGCATGGTATATCTTCTTATATTTTGGGCCAATCAACAAAGAGTTCGACTATATGAAACCAACAAAACCCCTGGGATGTGCTTATATACTTCCACGTGATATAAATATATATGTCATGATAAAACAAGTTCCTATTAGATTTCAATCCAATAAATTATGTTATGTACATTAAGAATGCATGACTAACTGAATCATTCGCGTTTGTTGAAAATAATTGGGTCGGCTGTTCGATACAGCGTAAGTCTAACTAGTCTAACATCCTCGAAGAGATTTGATTTGTTGCTAGCATTGCTCAAATTAGTTCGCTGCCAAACAACATCATACCAAACCAAGTTATGATTATTGTTTCACATACGTCACGTCTATCAATTATTATTTAATTAATAATTTGCTTTTCATCGACTTTATGTTTTCCCAATAATCATTAACAACTGCATCGTTCGTGGCATAGTTACCAGTTTGCGATCGGCAATGTTTTGACTCGCGAATATTTATGTGACTTTTGTTGAGCCTATATCAAAAAGGGCCTGTTTAACTGAAGGCAATCATGTAACATGCATCATTCATTAAGCTTAATTGTTAACCGCAAGACCATAAAAAGACAATCACGATTTAGTTCATCTTTTGGAAAATAAATTACCCCATCCCAAGTGATAAGGTTTGAATAGTTTGCTAACGTTTTTAATGCAACCTTTGGTAAGAAGTTATATGTTAAAATATCGAAATAGGCTAAGGTTCATTCGCGCAGTGAGAATTAAGCAGCCACGTACATGCAAATGGACAAAGTTTCCACCAACGTATGTAAAAACATGCTTATGATAAAGACGAACGCGAGATTATTCAAAGCAAGTCGCATCATCGGTTAGAAAACAACGCTTGAAGTCCCTTCTCTACACAATGAACGAAATTGTATGAATCACTTACACCATTGTCAAAACTGTCACATACACATTTTTGCTTTAAAACCGCTTTGAAAAGGTAATGAAATATTAATTCATTAAAAACTGCAAAACATTTTGTTCAGTATAAAACTCAAAGCACTGCAATATTAATAGGTCGATATAAGACGATATTGCAAAATTATTTACATACTCAGTTTATATTTTGATTGATACATAGATCCCAAAATGTGTGATTGTAACGCGTGTTTGATTATGCATGCTAGTCGCGCAGATCGAACAACATCCATCATAAGAAGACGTATCAGATGGTGCGTCATATTAGGCTACTACATCGATATTAACGACCAGCCATTACCAGAGCAGTAATATACTATGTTTGCATTACAGGAGTGTTGTATTTTGGAAAGGATAGGTGTAAATGACTGTCATAAACAATACAAACAATCTTGTTCTAAGGAAATGATGAATTGCAGTTGTAGTTGATTATATCTCATAATTATTCACATTTAATTGCATATAACGTGTTTTTAAGAGCAGTAATATATTATGTTAGCGTTACAGGGGTTTTGAATTTAGGTAAGGATGGTCTTAAACGACTGCTCTTAGAACATATCACGTGATTTTTCATTTTTGTGTAACAAACTCTTACATGTATTTACATATATTCGGTGTTGAGGATAAAGATTTTCAGACTATGCCGTTGCAAATTTTTGAATTAAATGAACACATGTTTTCATTGCAAGCACGTTTGCATTTTCACCCTGATCCTCATGATTACCGTCGCTACCTTTATTGTAATTTTGAAAGATTGATATTTTATATTATGCTGTTTACGTATCAATAAGCCAGGATCACTAATCAATAATGACCACTGTCAGCAAATTTAATACATTATAGATTTAATATTATATTATCATAACTGTGAATATCATTGTTTTATCGACTCTCGTACGGTCGAATTATGATTACACATAGTAGATATACATTTAGTTTGGCAAAGAACAATGCGTTTGACAATACGAAACCCACTTATCCTCTGGGGTGTAATTATTCACTTCACTCCGATAGAATTATGTCTCTATCATGATCAGCCTTGCGTCTATTAGATTCCAATCCAATTAATCGTTTTCTTGCATATATATCACTTGTAACTGAACCAATCGCCGTATGTTGTAACCAATGCACGATACAATTTGGTCCTGGTTTTCGATACGGTCTTTGCCAGTCGAGCCAAGAGTCCGCGCAGAGATTTGGTTGGTTCCTAGTATACCTCAAATCCAATATGCTGAATTATAACGAACTGTGTGATGATGATCGATTAAATATTATTGTTCAGTAAAATTGATTTTATTTGTCATTCGATTGTTTTGTTTATATTTTTGTCAGTAATAACAAACAACTTCATGTATTCATGACAATATTTTACCCACATGCTTGACTTGGTATGTCACCCTGACCTTGGATCTGGGAACCTGCACATTGGATGCGAAATGTTGCATAGTAAAGGCAATATTTATTTACCATTTTTGTTAAATCCATCTGAAGATGATCTGGGCGAATAGTGTACCTTTGCACACGGTCCGCAGGATGCGATTCTTGCATGGATATAGCGACAAATAATGCAATAACTTTCTTTTTAGTTATTTGAAAATAAGTTCATTACATTGTCGGGTAAACCATAAGAGCTATTATCAATAAGACATGATATGTTAAGGTACAAATGAGAAGATCCGGAGTTATAAGATCCGAATTCAATAAATACGAGATAATTATGGTATGATATAATAAAAATGCTATTATATAAAATTTTACATGGCGATGCAAGTCCGAAAGCATGCATAAGTGTTATATAATTTTCAAAATGCTATGAAAAGACGTTAAGATCAAATAATATTATATTAAATATTTGCCCGGTCGATTTGGGTATTGACGGATAATTGGTAACAACAATGGGAAAAGGATACTACACATGTACTTGCAATACAGGTAATCGGCATAACTTGACAGTGTTCGAATTGGTAGTGGTCTATTATAACCTTATACATCATATCACAATACAAATACGATTATTAAAATAAAATACAATGGTTATCAGTATACAACAGTAGACAATATATGAATACTTCGGCGATTTCGGAGACCTGGTCTTTTGCGGACAGCAGGGAATTCAGATATGGGCAAACAAGTTTTGATACCACACAGCTTTACGCTGATGTCATGGAACGATTGGGTCCATTTTTTGTGTTGCAATTTTGCCTATAAACCCATAAAACTAGCCGTATTTAGTAAGAAAACCAACATACTATTGTTAAGCATTAGTGTTTTGACCTATTTTTCGATTTTTGCAGCGCAAAAAGCGAATTAGGCACATTATGTAAATTCAATATGAAAAAAAGGCAATATCCGCCTAAAATAATCAGAAAATAGGCATGTTAAAATTTTGTATCAAAAGAATCAACTTCAAAATGCGTGAACAAAATTGAGGAGTTATAAATTATCATGTTATTTTATGCTAACAATGAAATTTGCATACATTAAAATGAATATCTATTTTATTTGGTACATAGTAGCAATGACTATGCTTAAAGAATTTCACTTGTATCAAGTTGTATAATGATAGTAGAACTATAATCTGGTATTTTTTTATTAATGCGCAAAATGAACCGATTAGATATTTAAGTCGCCGTCAACTTTCTTCATTGTATCACCGTGACATGGGTCCTAGTTAATTGTTAAGTCAGTCTGGTTTAAATAGCGAGCAGTAGTCCGGCAGAAAATGACATATACCCGACATTGTGGTATATAGTAAATATAAACGCTTTTTTTTGTGAGGGAACATGCTACGGATGAAGAATCCAAATTATGCCCGGCTGGTGACTTTGGGGTTTTGAGATATCCAAGATGACGTCCAAGATGGCCGCGGTTTTCAGCATTTTAACGTATATGGAGATATAAGCATGACATTACCATTATTTTGGATCTTTTCAGCCTAAAATAAAATGCTGTTATGATGGTTAATGTTTTGAAAGTGAATGAATCGAAATCAAATAACAGATTATACGCAAGTCTGCTGCCAATAACAAAGTTCTTTTTAACATAAAAAACGAGCTCTGCAATTTAATTTAGCTTACTTTTGTTTTTTCCTATTAGTATTTGTATATATAAATTGTTAGCATATTGAGTATTCATTTAATTGACGTTCATTTTATTGACGTACCTTTTCCCCCAATTTAATGTACGTTAAGTCAATGACGTAACATCCGCTTTCTGTTATTATTTGTATTATCCCGATGAAGGCGTAATCCGAAACGTTGATACAAAGGGAAGAAAAATACGTGCTTTCGTTGGATTTATTATACTATGCCATTCAAACTGAAATAATTGTATTTCTGAATGGTATTTTGTAAAGACCTCTTAATACTATCCAGTAAAAGCCCTTTAATGTATTATTTTACCTAAACAAATAGAGGATATTTGTTCATGTCAGTGTAAGATCGTTTGTTATTTCACGAGTGATCATAGAAAATATATTTTCGCCACGAGTGAAAATATTATTTGAAGACATTACATTACAGTTTACTTCCATTTGACGAGAACAACGTGTTAAAAGATTATTTGTGGGGTCAGTGGGAACGCTTGTGGAAAATAATGGATTGGAAATTGGAAGAGCGCATGAGTGAACATTAGTGGAATCCCCAAACTCGTAAATGGGAGAAATATCAACAGAATGTACTGGCATTACAAATAGTGACAGAGGAATAGTTCACTAAGATAATTTTCTGACATTTTATGATCTAGAAATGTATCTTTACAGCATAGCATGGTGGTTGAGTATTTGATTAAGGCATGATTTCTTATAATGATGTATGTTCGAGCAGAAAGAGTGTTTGGCGGCTGCACTTGGTATCAGTTAAGTTCATTTTACGATACCTCATGCTGCTGCACACCCAAACTACTCGAGGTGATACGGCCCATATTATCAGTAATGATGCTATTTTGTGACATTCTTGAAAACCTGAAAGATGCAGCATTATTGTTGTATAATGGAAAACATGTATGAAAGCGCTAAAGGCAAGTTCTTGAGCATGTCATTAGACATTTTCCGGGGGTATGTAATGCCATATGGAGCGACATGTTAAAAGAAACAACTTTTATAAGAT
Organism: Dreissena polymorpha; assembly: GCF_020536995.1. Lineage (NCBI taxonomy): Eukaryota > Metazoa > Mollusca > Bivalvia > Myida > Dreissenidae > Dreissena > Dreissena polymorpha. The sequence continues at coordinate 81,134,434 of NC_068359.1, forward strand.
ATAGTCATGACAAGAAGGGAATAATAGGTTCATCACTTCAACCTGAAATTTTTAGGACTTTGAGTTGGAGCCTGCATATTTTTGCAACAGGATGGAAGAAGATCTGAGAGAAATGAGCAGTGCCAATTTAATGGACACTGATGAACAACGCAACAGAGAAAAGCGGGCAATGATTAATGCAGATGCTTAGGATCGGGCAATGATTTATGCAGATGCTTATGAGAAAGCAAGTATTCTGAGAAAGTTGACATAATGTATTGATCCGTTAGATCCAAGCAAGCATCCGCCCAGTCTAGCGAACATTGTGACAGGAACAATAGCACATGCGTATGCTAATATTGATCAAGCAAAAGATATTGGTAAAACACAAATGATAGAATTTGAAAACGCATGATCGAACAATTTGTATGGGTCAATATTTAAAAAGTTCTATCACAGGTTGTGTCTTAAAAGCACATTAGAGGTGCAGACACCGAAGTGTTTGACATCAATCTGATTTATTCAAGCGTGATTGGCTTACGACCTACTTCTATGGAAAGCGATAATAACCATATACCAAACCATGTATTTGCTCCAGTACCTACTGCTTTATTTACTGGAACAGGGGAACTCAGAGTAAGAAAAAACAAATAGGGGCTGAAGAATAAATTAAAGTGTGTGAGCGGCACATAAAAGCCAGATCGCATTTTCATTTATAGATGACTGGTGTTCTGTGTGTCATTCATTGACGCTTAGACGGAAAGATGCGTGACTATATTGACAACTTCAAGTCTTATATTAGATAAAATCTGAAAAAATGCGATGTCTACGTAATGTTTAGCCGATACATAGGGTTCAGCACCAAGAGTGTGGCGAGGTCAGGTAAACAATACAATGTCTCGTGGGTGTTTATCTAACGGGTGACATTTCTGTACCTACTCAGAATATTATACTAAGTGTCACTGAGAACAAACAACAGCTGATTTGATGCATTAAGGTGGCTGGATTGTTTGGTGTTGGTAAAGGAACATCTATTCAGATGTTTAACGCAGGCAACCCCACCAGACTGTTAGGTGATATACCAGCTTTTATGACCGAAAACGTGATGGGATATTTGTCTCAGAATGCTATGGAAATACTGATAAGAGGAAACGTATATTACAAGACAGAACCTTTGGGCAACCAGGGTAGGGGAGTCAGGTAAGGCAATGCCATCGCTAGAAAGATTGTCGCCAACCACGGCAGCATCCTATGAAAATGTTAAGCGTGTTCACATACAGGCGTGTTTTTGGAAACATGCATTAGATGCAGGCCCCAGACCTGAATACATGTAACTAGCACCCTTAAACCAATTACAGTAGCATAATTTTTTTTTAAGTTTCCACTCAATATGCTTAAAAATATAATGCGGGTGTATAAGCGATAGCCAATGTTCTTGGGTGCTTGTGTAAAAAGCGCGACTACCATGCGCTTGTCAAAAGATTCATGATAACAAAATACAATTTAACAATGATCAGAAATAACATGCCCATGCGATAACTTACTTTGTCCATAAGGAAGGAAAGATGGAGAAGAATGGTACATTGCGTTATGTAATTGTTGGTACTGAACTAATATTTACATTTGAACATCACTCTATGCTAGACAACAACTTCCAACATAAGCTAAGCTAGTATACATACTACGTTATACCATGATGTTTGAAAAATGTGACCTTTATCATGACCTTGGTGAACAAATGTGGAGTTATACATTTTATGGTGTTTCAATTGATATATTATGTTGTTTATGACATTAATGACACCGGTGTATTTTCACAACACAAATTATACCTTTGACGAAGTTGCTGTTACTGTACACACGGATAATATAGCTTTTCTCTAATGGTCAGGATTAGGTCGATATGTTCTTGTTATACTATACTATGCATATGAATCATTGGATTTCATTGAATCGAACACTTATTTAACTCTTGATTGCTACTAAATTGTCTTATTTGTTCATATCCATTATTATTATGTGAAAATTTGGGTATGATCTTAGTTTTAAGAGCAATTTTTGAGCAGCAAAATCGATTCTGGCAGCCATTTTGGACGCCATCTTCATTTTACGTTTATATACCACACGTTTGCATTTCTTTTTTCATATGCAACATGTTTAACTATATCAAAATGGCAAAAACACCAACTAATGCATATATATTTGTTTAAACAATTCAGACCGAAAATGGCCGCCATCTTGGACGCCATCTTGAATTTCTCGTAACCCCCAAAGATACCAGCCCGGAATCATTTGGATTCTTCATCAATAGCATGTTCCCTAACAAAATACACTTGAACATTTACTATAAACCCCAATGTCGGGTTTAGTGAAAGATTGCCACTTTTCTGCCGGACTACAGTAACGTTGTGCGAATAAACACGCTTACCATGAGCTTACACGCAATCATAAGCCCAAAATGTCTTGTACATTAGGAATGTACACATTTTATGTCAATATTAATATAAATTCGAATTCCTCGAGTATTTAAAATTATCCAGTATATTTTAATAATTAAAATACAAGCAAATATTTCTGCAAGTAAAAAATGTTATGTGTACGAATTTCCCAGCTTTTGTTGAGGCACTGTTGGATCCACGATGACTAAGTGAATTGAGGCCACGAACTTTCTATCTCTGGGTTACGAAGTCAATAAGGTAGACCACACATGCGCATTTATGAAAAACGACAGGCACACGTCTACAGGTATTTAATTTCAATGCGAACCGGTCATATTACAACCTATTCTGCCTTACATAAATCCTTTGTTTGCGAGTCTTACGAACTGAACGGTCATATTTATACTGACTGAAGTAAGGTACGATTCTTCTTAAAATCTTATTTTTAAAACTAAAATGTTACATGAAGATGTGAATTATATTAATTGCATTTAATACCTACTTGACACACAGTTTGTACCATGTAATAAAACTGTTATCAAATGTCTACTTGAATATAATTTTAACTTGCTATTTTGGGACCCTATACCTATCCTCTCCTATAGTTCTTACATCGATATCCTCCTATAGAGCTGTACTTGTTTATCGTTTTCAACTACATCGCATATCTCCTACACGTCCACTTGCTTGTCATACTTCTCGATCTCCTACACTTTTTGGTACATATTACAAATGGGGAATAGTCTATCAATTGTACACAATTCTTCATCAAACGATTTTTCACGAAAAAAGTCTCCCTGCCCCTTTTATTTTTTAGTTTTGCTAAATCGTTATTTTCACCAACGTGATTCCTACATTTTCTCTTTCTTCTTTTCTCGTTCACATCCACGCTCTGAAATATTTTCTCTTAACAGTTTCGACTCTTGGAAAAAGCAATTTAATGGACGTGTGGAGATATTAAGATATTATAGAAGTAAAATAATGTCTCGTTTGCTTAAAGACTGCAACAGGTTTGTACAACATGAAATAGCTTCTCGAATGTTTTCTTATTATCTATTCAATGATTACGTCCTGTTACACTGCAAGTGTACTCAGTGGGCTGATAGAACATACATCAGTTTAAAAAAAAACGGTAAACGCTGTCATTCGCTTTCAAAATAATATGATTTATAAAGCGAATAAAACCATTTTTTTTAAATTGAAACAGGCTTCTTAAAACCTTGTTTAAAAGCGATTACCGTTTGATACCGAATAGTGGACCAAACTGTATTTCATTTAGAGCATGATGTCTCGATATTTAATTCAACGCCGTTATTTTTGAAAGAATAGTATTTTCGGGATAAAGCCGGTTGCTAACTTAACTTAACAGATGACTTTATTTAATAATCAGTTCTGAATATGTGTGCTCCACACTAATCTTGAGTGTATTTCAACTCAAAAAGTCAGAACGGTCAAAAACACGCTTTCCTTGGCTAAGAACTCTGTGAGATGGAGACGAGAATTATACTACTAGAGCTATCCCACGCTAAAACTGGATGTTCACTGAATGAATGTCCTATTTCTCAGAGAAAATGCTATTTGACAAAAGCAATTGCTGTCTAACATAAACAGTCATTAATTGGGTACACTCTTCTATCTATCAGACGTTGATCGATTTGTGTATGCTTTAATTCTGACAGGGCCAGATCTTGATATATAACATGTATAAATAAGGTGCGATTTGTTCTTGTGGAAAGCAACACGGAAAACATATTGCAATCTTTACTTACAAAAAATATCAATGGCAACAAAACAATACTTGTGTTATGATTGTACATTCCTCATTGTGTAGACTTTGATAATTACAGGTTAAAGACATTTTTTAAGAAAAACATTCTAGATTTGTATATTTAACAGACGCCCAATTATACATTTACAAGGCTGTTAATTAGTACTCATCAAATTACGCCGGTCTCAGAAATTCAAATTCCTTTAAGAAAGCGTCTTGGATAACCGTGGCTTAATAGCTGGCAGTACATTTCGATAATGTTTCCTTATCCAAAGCGGTGATATTCCTGCGTTAAAGATTTTATCTATGATGATTATTTTCCACTTCAGTGTTGTTAACGTAGTGTGAATCTTATTGAGGATGTGAACAATGGTATTGCGTGTCTTCTACTGCGATACGTCGCACAATCTTAACCTCAATACCGTTAACACATGTATTTATGCACGGAAGAGGTGTCATATATATATATATATATATATATATATATATATATATATATATATATATATATATATATATATATATATATATATACGATGTATTTATTTTATGCCGAAGCTTTCAACCTCACGGTCTTCATCAGCGGCCATATTTTATTTCAAGATGTTTCATTTATGTACGGATTTGATGTTGTGCATTTCCGGCGTCAACGTTGTTTTGGCGCCCTTTCGTGACTGTTTATTCCTGCACGTTTTTTTTCTACAAAAAAGCGATACGATATGGTCTGGGTGTGCGTGCGAAAAGAATTTGTTCAGAGGAGGTTGCCTACCGGAAGCACAGACAGGCGGTGAAAACACAGCTCGTGAACCGTGGATATGACGGGGCGTTTGTGGAGACCGAATTAATAAAGGTCGACAATAAAAATAGACAGGACCTTTAACGCGGAAAGACAAACTCGGAGCGTAATACGAGGATTCCGCTCGTGATTACGTTTTCGCGCGCAATACCCAACATCGGCCGTATCATCCGCAGACACCTTCACACGCTGCAAACGTCAGATCGGATGAAGGAAGTATTCCCTGAGCCCCCATTAGTAGCCTTCAGAAGGAAACGCAACCTGCAAGACATCCAAGTGCACAAAAACACAATAGGATGTTCTTCCGGAAGCCCAATATGAGCGGGCCCTGCGGGGCGCAGAGATGCGCCATTTGCTCGTACATGATAAAGGCGGACTATTTCACAGATCCCAGCGGCAGGAAGTACAGCGTGAGGAACAATGTTGATTGCAAATCATCCAATGTTGTGTACGCGGTCAACTGTCGCCGCTGTCGCAGGTTCGTGTATGTGGGAGAGACCGGCGGAACTCTGTACCAGCGACATCTATTGAATCTGTCGCGTATTCGCACACAGCACAGTGACCCGGTAGCTGAACATTTCTACACAGACGGACACTCCATGGATGATTTCCAAATAATGGGACTCGAAAAGCTCAGCGGGTCGGACGAGAACCGCAAAACCATGGAGTAATTGTGGAAGGCAAAACTAAGGACATACCGACCATATGGTAGTAACGTGCAGGAATAAACAGTCATGAAAGGGCGCCAAAACAAGGTTGACGCCGGAAATGCACAACGTCATTTCCGTTCATAATAAAACATCTGAAAATAAAAAATGACCGCTGATGAAGACCGTGAGTGTCACATTAATTAATTAATTAATTAAACCGCAATTTTTCGTGAATTTCAGAATACTAGAAGTTTGCTTTTATTGCCCAAAGTCATGCATATCTATTGTGTTAAATGTTAGACTTGTCGTTTAGGTGTCAAAGCTTTATACACGAGCACAATGATGAGTCTAAATGAGATGAACTGACAGACGGTCATGACATTGTATCAATTGTGTTTGCCACTGAAAACACATGCTGAGTGATTCGGTAAGGCACGGCCTATATCGGTTGGCCAGATAAATTAATTGGATAGGAATCGAATGCTACTATAGATTGAGTTGATCTTTGTAGAGATATAATTTTTATCAGATAAAAGAATATAAGAGTACCCCAGAGCTTGTGTGATTCATATAATGGTAAGCGCATTTGTAATGGTTTCTCCAAAAGGGATGTATATCTATTATGGCTAATGTAAGACCGGTCGTTTGGGAGTCGAGGGAACATTGATAGCCACTGCGAGAGAAAATAATATAAATTAATACGGTTTTTATTGGCAAGCGTGAGCGTTTGGGTTGTTACCCTAACATCAAAACACAATAACGTTAACATCGTTACCACAAACGTATCAACAAAACAATACTTATCCTACTGAGTGATGCGGAGGAGTTAATATTGGAATTGGTGATCAAACATCTTCATCGTCTTTCAAAAACTTAAAAACTCAAAAATTATTTTGTGTCAAATATTTTCTTAAAACAACAAAACCATCAGTGCAAGAATAATTATTTGGCGAGAAAAAGCGCGTCTGATTGGTTTTGTCCTTAAACTTATAGTCATTATTGTTCAAGGGGTGAACGTCATGTACATCGCTGAAAATTAAGATGAAATGTAAACGACAACAACACAAAATAGCAAAAACAGCAATATTATGCAGAGCAGTCGATGGCGTCGTAAAAATGAAACGTGAAAATGATGATGGACAATTTGAATTGTTTAATTAATTAAATTATTTAATTTTAATGATGCTGGCAAATACTGCATTTATTAAATATTGGTGAATAATAATGATCGAGCAGCTTCGATTATAATGTTGGATACATTTTATTGGTATCTATAGAGGATATTTGATGGATTCGGTGGATTATCGATTTTAATTCACGAGTGATCATAAAAAATAAAACAAGTGAATTAAAATCGATATTCCACCGAATCCAACAAATTTTCTTTTTATTTTAAACTTTGTTCCACAGTTTATTTACATTGTTAAAGAGTTTAACTAAGAATTTCGCTGAAATAATGACGTCATTTCGTAAAAAAATGACGTCTTTTCACAGTAAACAGTGAAAATTATTGATAATTTTCACTGATAATTTTCATTGTTTGAAACAGTGAAATAATCAGTTAGAATTCACTGATATTTCTCTATAAACCACCGGAAAGTATAAAATAAAATTACACAATCGCAACCAGATTTTACGTATACATTTTCAAGAAAGTCATATACTTTTTTTTGACATTATTCCCGCTAGCAAGATTAAAGGAATCACAGTGCAAGAAAAAATTAGCATGTATACATATGAACCCCATACCAAAGAGTAGAGATACTTATAGTTATCATATCAACAACAGCTCCAAATAAAACTTATCATCAGGACAACATTCACATCAGTTGCGTTACTTTTTGTCATCAAAAGGCAACACATAATATCGATTATGTCTTCCAAACTTTGAAGTCAAATGTTACATATAGCTCTTTTTGTCAATAAAGGGCTTGTCCTATTTCTAAATCGACCATTCAATGAAGGATTTTAAAAGAGCGTGGCACAGATGTCCACCTTTATAACGTTGTAAGTACCAACTTGTGTACCATCTGCTTATCTCAGTCTCAAAAACAGCGTGTTGAAAAACACTAGACACGACGTTCCACTCTGGGATCATCATCTCATGGTGCGTTTTGCCAAGAAAACTCCTGCACTATCAACGATTTTTATACGAAACATATTATTGATGTACATATTGCAATAATCTAATTCATAATGTGACTAAGGAGCTTTCATGCACGTGCTTATACGAGTGCTGACCTTCTGTAATTGGAGCAGAAATATCAACTATGAAATACATGTGCCAATAAAAAGAGTACTCGTTGATTAATGAACATGGGTATAATGGAAAGGCGCGAGTAAAAGTATATAACGAAATTCTGTAAAGTTGGATTAATATTTTGATAAATATTGGATTATATTGTCAATGGGCACCGTTAACATAATAAACCGCTTGTCTTTTTGTGAAACGTCATTTTACAAAAGTACTTTTTATTCCATCGTGTTGAAAGACGTCTTAAGCTTTTTCACGAACGTACCTCATTGACGATACATTTTAATTATTAGTATAGCACGAATAAAGGGTTATACGTCAACAACAATGTATTTATCAAAAACATGTGTACTTCAAACTTAAAACGATCTTTCTGACGCGTGTAAAGTTACGTTGTTGATGAAAGACTGGGATAACATTAAATTTAATTATGCACTGTTATTATTCATAATTTTTCGACGAAATTTTTACTTTAATCTACATATTTATAATCATAAATCTGTACAGATGTTTTTAATTTCATTTTATTATATCAAAAATAATGCTGCTGCTGCTTTCATAAACTTTCCGCTAGACTCATCTTATGAAGACGCACGGCGACAATGAACCCTAACAGCAGCAGCAATCTTACTGCATTTGGACAAATATTGTTTTAAAATAGCTTTATTGTAAAATATATGTACGCAGCAAATGGATGGTTTCTGAGTGCAACATTTGAGAATTGTTAAAAATCATAAGCCGACGAAGCTAAAGTTTTTCTGTTGTTTTTGCTTGGTTTACTGCAACATACTATAGGGACATTATAAGAGCTTCGTCTAAACAAAACTTAATATTTCTTTATTTCTGGAAACACTTAGAACTTGGACTGTTATATATCTACTTCTTTCTGAACTTATATGAATCCTAAATACTACTTATGTACATAATTTTTATCATCTCAAACGAAATGTTTTGAATTTTAAATAGAACATTTACAATCTTAAATTTTGACTAGTTTTATGAATATCGGTATATATTGTTACTTAAGAATGACAAAAATTAGCACTTTTAATTCATGTGTTACACGAGATCAAGTAAAGTTTTGCTTAAAATAAAATAAGATACATTTTTACAATTGTTCTTTTGAAATCGAATGTAATGGATTTCACTGTTTATTGCTTTCGTCATTTTCAAATATCAGTTGTATTATTATTAAATCAAATGTACAACAAAATCAGCCATAAGAAAACGTAAAGGAGGTAAAAGGTTAAACAATTTTGGAAATGAAGCCTGCATACTACAAAACCACGCGTATATTTAACGCCTTCTATGATGCCACGTCGTTATTGGGACACTGGCTTGTACCATGCCAGTATTTGGTTGCTATTGGTTTGAAGATAGGAAACGTTCAGCGTCAATCACATTCATATGAGGGTTCCACACACGGCGGGGTTATTTGAAGACATGTTCTAAAATTTGGGAATGCGTGAACCATATGAACAACTCTCTATCTGAATCGAAATTGGATTACTTGTAAACATAACGTGTACTTGAGTTTATAGAATTGCGCTTGGGCGAATGGCATTGACCGTTTGGACACTATACATCAGTAACAATGGTGTAGTTAATGGTTAATGGTATGAAATGACAATCTAGATTTATTTGTGTTGTTTGACGGATGTCTTTAAAAACAATCCAGATTGAGTGGATGATGTGGTTGGATTTATTACTTTGATACACATTTCTAGACTAGTCAACTAACCACACGTAAGTTCACAATATAATATTAAATAATGTATTAAAGTATTATGAACATATTTAAAAAGTTAATATTATAATGAATAAATGAAACTCAAGACGTATGCAAGTGACAAATTGCCTATACATACAACACTTGTTTAAACATAAACAGTATACAATTCATATTTAAACATAAACATTATACAACACTTGTTTAAACATAAACATCATACAGCACATGTTTAAACATAAACATTATACAACACAAAAATAAAAATTGTACAACACATGCTTAAACATAAACATTATACAACACTTGTTTAAACTGTTTAAACATAAACATGATACAACACTTGTTTAAACATAAACATTATTAAAGCTGGGGTCACCAACATGGAACGTAACATGAAAAGCATTGCGCGTTTAAAATTTGTCCAAACTTCTTTTCGTATTGTTAATTTAATAAATGTTGTTTCCATGGTAAGGAAGGTGAACGCGCAACATGATGCTGGCCTCGTCCAACGCAGGCGAGTACCTGTGCGTCGGGGACTACATATGTCTGTACTCCGTGGAGACCGAGGGGTACACGTATAGTCTTCAGAGCAGGCGAGTATTTATAATTGCTCACATTATAATTTTAGCTCATGTATCTAGCAACAGTATATTCAAGCGAATTTCGACTAAAATGGTTAAGTGGAAATCAAATTAACCCTTGCGACCGGGAGGTCCCCGGTTCGATCCCAGTTCGCTGCGTGTTCTCGAGATCTTTCCAAAGACACATAATTCTGGTTCTTCCCGGGAAACGGACTTGAAAGACGCCATAGACAATAGAAACACTCGAGCTTTAATGAATATATCATTTTTTTATTAACTCTGTATTTATTTATCGGAAACTTTGTGGTGCGCATAAAGTCACCTGGTAAGGTAGTATACATTTCTCCCCCTTAAGTATGTTCATGCTTTCTTTAAATATGCAAGCCTTGTCAGCTCTTTTTATGTCTATTCGTGCTAGTCTTATTATCCATTAGACTCGTTTTAAATTGTTAAACCCATCGCACTTAAGGATTTATAACCAACCACACATTTAAAACGTCATTCATGTTAAACTCCCTCAGATTGTTTCATGTTTGGTATTTTGTTCCGTTCTAAAAGTTGTAAGGCTTTTAAACCATTTAAAAATAATTAAAACAACATTCCATGTAAACTCCCTTTTCCGATGTTAAGTAAATGATAATTGCTAATCATAAATGTTTGACCATTAGCTCTTTTTAAAGGACACAGTCCCATTAACCAATTAAAAACTCGCTCTGTAAATGATCTCACTCATGAAATGCTTAACTTATATGGAAAAAATGCAGAATTTAAAGTATACCAATACTTTTTGTGTTTATTTGCTAATGAAGTACAGATGTAACAAATTCACACCTCAGTTGGACAGTTAGTTAATAACTTTGCTATAGTTTATCATGTGTACAATTTTACTGTTCCAAGTTCACCGGAGCACACTCTCCATACTAATAGCAGTGTAATTTTTATAGTAAATAATTTGAAAAGCATCACCCATGAAGAACAACTAAATTGTAGCTAAATTATTGCAATAAGGATAAAACATAGGTAAAGCACACGTATTTAGACAGTGCATATGCATGTATACCATATTAAATTGTCACACATTATTTACGGTGATATGTATAAAATATTTTACTTACGGCACTTTTTATTTGCGTGTCATCATTATGATTCTTGTTTAATACCTGTCGGTAAATTGAGTTTGCCATGTTGGACAATTCCACTGTGAATGTACATTTCAATAAATTGTCTGCTGGTTTATTAATTATTGAAATCTAGTTTGACATTGCGGTCGTTTCGGTTTTCTAACCTCGAAACTATTCCTATTTCAAAACTTGAATGTTCATAAACTGGTTGAAGCACGTATACACAAGTAAGCAATATAATACAAACAAACACACTTCTTTGACTTTAAATGACATTTTGACAGTTTTAAAGAAATTATACATATTTTGCGGCTCATGCTTATTGGTAAAAAAGTCGTGTCGCCGAACTTGATTTAGTGCCCGCCAGTGTTGGCATGAGACACACTATATTACCTGTTATGTCGGGTTATTGGCACAAAGGTCATTGATATCCCTCGTTATAACCGCAATACAACACAAATATTTAATAAATTTATATATTTCAAAATGACATATGAGTCGTTTCGACCTGGTTGAAAGTAATATATTTCTATCGTACAGCTCCGTGCATAGCCAACTGTACCTGTACCGAGGCCAAGAGAAGGACAAACCAACCAAGATACCATGCGCACAAGGTCCGTTATGGCTCATCTTTAAGGCGCATTACTTTCTACAAGTGCATAATAGAGATAATTCTGAGAGAAATTATTTAAAATTAGAATACTGTCTGCAAATGCATACCATAGACAATACAGATTACTTTTATGGAACAATGTTAAAGCGTACACTTGTATTCTTCTGTGTATATTTGTCATTCAAAATGTCTAATAAAGCTCGCTACATGGTCATTTATATTGTCAGTGGGACACATATATTGCATTGTCTTAAATAAACAGTGCATTGTTATCCTGGGTGATATACGTGTGTATGAGTATTGTAATAAATACGTTAAAAGATATTCTTCTGAGCAACGTATTTGTTATACTAAAACCCACTTTTTAAAATAACAATTGTGATGTACCATCATTTTTATATTTTCATGGCTGCCAATAGTTACTTTGTTAATAATTTCAACGCACTTCGCTCATAACATACTTTCTTCACCGGTAGCATGCGTATTCCAAGTGAGCATTCAGAACCGCTACAAGCTTAACAAGAAGTACCGGAAGTACCTCGCACAGGCCAGTTCTTCCGGTAACCTGTTGGAGGACACGGGCGCTTTACCGCAACACAAGGTACCCTGATGCAGATATAGCTATAGTTGCATTAGAACACTGGCCATATTGTAAAGTTATTTATTTTGAACAAAGCCATATAATCACGTCTACTGGTTTTAAAATCATCATGAAAGGGACATACATATAATAATTTGATTCTATTTATGAACAACTTGCAAGGTCAATCGCAATCAATTAACGGATGTGACAAAATGATTTGATGGTATTATGCGACACGTTGGAATTCTATTATCACGTGACTTAAGCCACGTGTATGAGTTGGGACTACTTAACGAGCCAACTACAAAGGTGAACAAAATGAAGCTGGTTTTCAGTGGTTGCATGAATTGCTTCTTGTTCGTTGATACATCCGTTTGTTCGATCAAATGTGCGCAAAAATTGGCAATCTTTGTAATTGCCCTCCTCTCTTAACCACATCTTGTAAAACACGCGAAGCGTTCGGAATTACATGTAATTATTATTGTGAAGAGATCAATATGTATGATGTCGTAAAAGCCGTAGTAAATCAAAACAAAAAAGCTAACTTATTTTGTGTATTAGTCTTTCAAATGAAAAATGTATTATTAAACAATATTTTATAGCATATCGTATCGATACCATTGTTATTAATCAATTGTATCCACAATCGTTATGAACTGGTTGCAATTGACATATACTTTTTGGGTGTTTATTTTAGTTTATTGAGTGTACATCGTTCTCATCGAAAGGAATGTAATTTTGTTTGACAAACATATTACGACCCGTATACCATCTTGAAAACATGGAACGGAATTTATTTTATTTGAAGGAAACCTTATAAATTGCAGGTCAATTTTAGTTTTATTTTGAAAATACACCTCTTAATTGTGGATTGTTACAAATCACAATTTAAAAAGAAACGTGAAGATAAAATCAAATTTGTTCGACCACGAACCAATAATCATACTAAAATCTGTTAAAGTTAACTCAAACTGTCTTTTGGAAAAATGACCAACAAGGTCTCATAACTTATTTATGTGTAAAGGCATTTTCCATCATGGCTGATTAAATAGAAACATAAAACAGTCATAAAAGCGACAGTTGGTGCATTCCCAACAAATTAACGGTTTGCTGTAAAGTAGATGATACGCCAGGGGAACGTCGAGCCTGATGGGTAAATTGCACACTTTGTCTGCGAATTCGATAACCGTACATGTAATTTCGAACGTTGTTTTGAAATTAATGACTTTATCTTGACATCATCTTATTTTAATTAATAATTTGTTTAGTTTTTCGATCTAAATACATATGTTTAGATTCATTTTGTGTACATAAAAATAAATAAACAAATACATAAATTAATGATAATTAAATAAATAAATAAATATAAACAAATTAATTAATGGGATATTTGAGTCCGAGGTCCGTATTGATTTTTTTTATATTAATACATCTCTAGGCACAAACAACGCCAATTTATTTATCAATCGTCGTTTAAAAAAATAATAACTGATGATACGTTTTGTAATTTTGAAATGATATTGAGTGGGTAAGGTGTGTTTTAAACCCAACTTGATTAGCGGGGTTTCGAAAATCTAGCAGATTGCGGAGACAGCCTTTGCTCTCTTACGTTCATCTAGCGTCCTCGTGACATTTGATCTCTACTCACAGCTTTCCTGCATGCATTCATAAGCGTATTTTCGCTGAAACTATACACGTTCTCCTTGATATCTCGTATATTGACTCACTTTTATTCCCGCTACCTCTTGTTTTGTAGCTTGCAGCGGAGGCGGAGAATGCGGACAACTTACAGGAGCAGCGGCGACAGATGGGCAAGAGGGTCAGATATGGGGAGATCATTCAGGTTGGTGACCTTATTTGCAGGCATACGTACTTTATTATTGAATAAAATAGGTCGAAATAGATAATTATCAGTTGGTAGGAAGTTCCAATATTTAAATATCTTTAAGGTTTGTAACGTGTTAGATAAGTAAGACGGGAAGACCATTAAGTTCAGTAAACATACTTTAGGAATTATGAGAATTTGTTTTCTTTAAGAACGAAAGAGATCTTTATCTGTGAAACGCAGAGGGCACCTTTGTTAAATATCGAGAGGCGATTTATTTTATAATTTACTTAAATATCCATATACATTACTCATTGGTACATATCCATTATATAAACAAGCTCATGTGGTTTTGAAATTAGCTTTCGCACTAGACTAATATGAGCGTTTTAAGGCGTCTTTGCATCAACAAACAGGGACCATGGGGTCAACACATCTTTTGTGAATAGCAATAGTTCAGTTCAATGCATCATGTGTGGCATAAATACAGCATACATACATAATTAATGTATGTTTGAATAATTTGCTTAACAGCAGCAACTTCATACAAATAAAACAAACGTGTCATTTAATATGATATTAATCGGCATTTAACATGCAATATTAAAACCGTTCAATGAGTACATAGATTATTCGTTCTATGGGTAACATATATTTCGCATGATTAGTTTAAACATGTCTATTTAAAGCAATACACATTGTTTTACAAAGCATTACATCTAACATTTATACAATTATCATGTTTGAATAGGATTGGAACGAAATCGCATTAACATGATCACTGTTTTCAGTTACGCCATGTGTTCACGAACAAGTTCGTCCATATGTGGACCTCACAGACGTCTCAGATTGACAAGAACAATATGCTGGTATGTCATATTTTTCATATGGAACTGTAAATTAATCAGGTCATTTTCTAGATAAACAGCTAACACGAAAATTTCCAGGCTTACATTTGAAATCTAAAGTCAATTAAACAAGGACTGATCGGCGATGTAGAGAAAGCCACTTTATGTGGACTCTCAAACATATAATGAAATCGCAAATGCGTAGCTTCAGATATGCTTTTTAACTAAATTAGAACATCGGCGCTAAAGAATCGGGTTGTTAAATATTGAATATTATGGTAACTGATCTTTAATCCGCAGAAAGCTTTCCCTAGGCAAAACAGTACAAGTAACACGAGTGGGTGATCTGGCAATACACTCGGGGTTTGAACTGGCATCCCTTTTTATGATGTAACATGAGCGTCAGCTTAGATACTGTTAATGTGATTAACTACCAATGCCATTAGTGTGACAGTAAACGATTTTTTCAGCCCAACTCAGAATATAAAAAGAGGGTTTAGTGTAAAACACGTCTAACTGATACGTAGCTGTAGAGCATATAATACTGTTACATTCTCATCTCTCGAAACATATGTGTGAAAACAACTTTCAGAAGCCTATTCAATTAGTAATTATTGACATGAACACAACATGAAATGATGGCAGGGATATGTCAAAGTCACAGCGGGGCAACGTTTGTAAAAAAACGTTTGGGGAAACACTATTATCAATGTCTGGTTTGGACAATATTTCCGTTTTAAGTAGTGTAATTAGTAAAAATGTCATTCCAAATGTAATTATGTGATGTAAGCAAAGCTTTTTTTTTTTTAACCATCGTCTAGAATAGGTATTAATTCAGTCGATCGAAATTATATTTTCAATAGGTTGTATAATAACATAAGTGGTTGTCTGCAAATATAATGTGTAATCAAGGTTTACGTATAACGTGTATAATACCAACATAATATAGTATTTCGTCGTTTTTTGACATTCTGGGATATTTTATTCATTGAATCTGAATTAAAAAGGTCATTATGAACCTACATTGTATACATTGTATTACCGTATTAAATACATAAAGAGCTAAGTTAGGTAATAATGCCTTTTAGAATTAAACAAACATCACAAGTAACGCACAAAAAGACAAACGATAGTTTCTGATAGTTTTTTGAATGTATTTTATACACAATGTAACAAACATCCAAAAAACTCGTAATTTTTTTATAAATCTTGCAAAAATGGAAAGTAAGTCACCTGTTCCATTTTCAACCTTGTTCCATGTATGGATTATTAAACTGAAAAACGCGCCATCTAAATATGGACCCCGTAAAAACTTATATGAGTTGAACAGTGAACATGTATTTTTCCAGGTACTACTTCAAGAGTTTAATGCCAAGAATGCGCAGTTCCGAATTTTGCCTCAGTACAAGGTCAAATCGGAGGGCGAAGTGGTAGGATATAACTTATAACTTACAATTAATAGAACAAGAGAATATAAATGCGTTTCTTTGTAAACTTATAAGCCTCTTTTAGAATTGCAGATCATTCTAGTCGTGCCTTAGCAACATTGTTTTCTGACTTAATATCTAACTATGCTTATGAATAATGTGATAATGTATTTTTTTTTCAGTATTTAATCTGATAAATATGTATTGCACCCCTTTATACAGTCTATACAAATAAAAAAATGAGGACAGTTTTGTCTGCAGAAGCTTATTTTAAGACTTCTTTAAAAGAAAATACATGACATATACTTGGAAAACATTGTTACTTTCCACAGTTTGTCTGCATGATTGCAATGGCTACGTTAAATATTGTATTGCATGAACATATCGAAACATGATTCAAATCCATCGAAAGAAAAAACTGCATGACATACCGCTAGATTATTGTAATCTAGGTACATGTGCCTTGTTCCAGGTACAAATCTACGACCAAATCGTGTTTGAAAGCATCAAGTCTCCAGGACATTTCCTGCACGCAAGCTCGGCCTTCCAGATTGACCACTTCACAGTGGGGTGGGTTTATCCACTGCTTTTATGCCATGCACTTCAGCTGATATCAATACTAATAAATCATCGAGCAAAACAGAGTTAAACTTGAAAGTGTGTCATCTTCGTGAACCCTGCTATTTTAATATGTCATTTTAAAACGTCTAAGCGACCTAGAGTTTAACTGTTTAATACGAGCATGGAATGCTATGTATTGTACGTGTACGTGCTCATTAATTAGAAAATTGATAGTACCAAATACATCAAAATGACTTATTGACCTTTTGCAATTCTTATGCGCCATTGATTGAAGGACTCTACAAACTATAAATATAACTATAGGACATACCTTATCAAACTGTATTCTGTTTTACTACTTTTTCATTATTAAGAATTATTGTTTCTGCACATTATATCTATAAATGTTTATGCGACCTTACAGGTCAGAAATTAACCTTGGTGTGGAGAGGTCAGGTTTCACTCTTATCCGATTCCGAAAAATGGCGACACAGGACTCGGCTCTTTATGTCCGGGTAATGATTTTATTCCCCACTTTGGTTATGAACTCTCCTCTAAAAAGGACTTGTTTACATATTTTCGAATAAAAAAGCATTTGATTTTTATAATTACAAGAATATAATATTCTGCCATTATCATATTCGCAAAAAAGAAAAGAACAAATATAGCCCGGATTCGAACCCATGACATTTGATGGCAGAATCTAACGCCTGACTGTATCGTAGATGCATTAGCAATTAAGTTAGAAGTTTAAACACCGTGTTAATAATATACATATTTCCCAAGTTATTGAAATAAACATATAAACGATTAATTATTTTACTGACTTTGATTCATGATTATCCAAAATAATATTTTGAACAGTTTCTTTATCAGGGGTATTTCATTTGCTTGTTTGATTAAAATAAAGACATTATTTTTTGAATGTGTGGCATTTAGATGTCATTGACATTTTGCCAAACACTGGAACAGTAA
Source organism: Dreissena polymorpha (assembly GCF_020536995.1). Classification (NCBI taxonomy): domain Eukaryota; kingdom Metazoa; phylum Mollusca; class Bivalvia; order Myida; family Dreissenidae; genus Dreissena; species Dreissena polymorpha. The sequence continues at coordinate 81,152,585 of NC_068359.1, forward strand.
ATAAGTCCTTTAAATCCAAATAATATTAAAAAATCCATTTCTATCAAACATGCCTAAGATTACAAAACACTCCGCAAAGAATATGAATTAACCTTAAACTTTAAATTTAAATACAATTTGAAACCTTATCTTCTGACTAGTTCTATATCTTTGTTACAAAAATTGCACCGAAGGTCGACTGCTTCACTCCACTGACAGATTTCAGGGTTTTATTTTAAAATTGCAGTTGTAAGTCTCTTAAAAATCGTTATTGAAATAAATTAGTACATCAATTCAAATAATATTAAAATATCTCATCTCATTAAGATTTTACTAAGAATTTGTTTACAGGGAGGGAGTGTTATCCGACTGTTTCACAAGGAACTTGAGGCGTACATGGTGGCGGAGGGACTGTTTGATGACGAAGTAGCAGAAGACGGTACGTGATATTGAGGTCACGTGGTCATGTGGTATCACAACGCTGTAAATTCTCGCTACCGTCAATACAATTCTTCGCAAAATAAAGTCTCAATGCATGCATCAAGAATTATGGTTTAAGTGTGAACTCATATTCTTCTTCTGTAGCTGAAAACTACATCAAAGGGCTTCCATACTTTAATCTCTAATAACAATTCGCAGAAAAAAAAGTGTACGGAAAATAAAGTTCAAACATTTAACAACAATTCGCTTCAAAATACATGTTGTAAAAAGATAAGTGTTTCTCAATAATCAAATAATTATTATAATGAGTTGTCAATTAGATCGATGCACATGTTCAGGAATTAACAAATATTAACGATTAATGAAGACCGATTTTATATGCAAAGTCCACAAGTTAAAATTTGAAATAGACATGGCTCGTTTTCCAATTGACATAGTTACTATAACGACTTAAGCTTATGTCCGCATATATCCACTATGTAAACAAATCCAGTTTTATAGATTCTATAATAATTCTGGCATGATTTCAGTTCATTTCCGGATCCGTGTTATGGATCAGCATAAACCACGTACACTTTCCCCACCCACTTCCGGTAATACGTTCTGGACGATAGAGGCCGAAAATAATATTTTCAACGGTAACTGCTCAGTGTATTTATACATCAATTGATATCTTTAAAGGCTGTTTAATGTTTATTTTGATAATAATAGTGAAAATAACAATAAAAAATAAAATAAAATATTAACAATAATAACAACAACAACAACACTATTATATTATTATTATTATTATTATTAGTAGTAGTAGTAGTAGTAGTAGTATTATAAGTAGTATTATAAGTAGTAGTAGTAGGGGTAGTAGTAGTAGTAGTAGTAGTAGTAGTAGTAGTAGTAGTAGTAGTAGTAGTAGTAGTAGTAGTAGTAGTAGCAGTAGTAGTAGTAGTAGTAGTAGTAGTAGTAGTAATAGTAGAAGTAGTAGTAATAGTAGTAGTAGTATTAGTAGTATTAGTAGAAGTAGTAGTAGTAGTAGTAGTAGTAGTAGTGGTAGTAGTAGTAGTAGTAGTAGTAGTAGTAGTAGTAGTAGTAGTAGTAGTAGTAGTAGTAGTAGTAATAGAAGTAGTAATAGTAGCAGTAGTAGTAGTACAAGTAGTAATACTAGTAGTAGTAGTAGTAGTCATAGTAGTAGTAGTAGTAGTAGTAGTAGTAGTAGTAGTAGTAGTAGTAGTAGTAGTAGTAGTAGTAGTAGTAGTAGAAGTAGTAGTAGTAGTAGTAGAAGTAGTAGTAGTAGTAGTAGTAGTAGAAATAGTAGTAGTAGTAGTAGTAGTAGTAGTAGTAGTAGTAGTAGTAGTAGTAGTAGTAGTAGTAGTAGTAGTAGTGTAGTAGTAGTAGTAGTAGTAGTAGTAGTAGTAGTAGTAGTAGAAGTAGTAGTTATAGTAGTAGTAGTAGTAGTGTTAATTATTGTTATATACATGTATAACATATTTTTCGGTATTCGTCCAATTAAGGGTTAAATAGACTTTTTATTCTTAACGAATACAATTTCAACAGAAGTCAGACATTGTATATAAGTTTTAAAGTTTAAGGTACGTGCACAGTAGTTTACATAAAAGACATTTATTTATTAAAAGGCGAATTCTAAGAGGGCTACCTATTGACCCTGATATGTACATAGAGGGCACCCTAGCAACCCTGATAAGTACATAGAGGGCACCCTAGCAACCCTGATATGTACATATCTCTCGTATCAATCGTATCAATCAGTAATAATTTTGATATCATTCTTATTTAAAATTAAGAATAATAAACACATAAACATAATAATTCAAAGTTGATGTTTTCAAATTTATTGAAATTAAAACATGTATAGAAAAGTTGTTTTTTTACTCATATTTGATTATTTTAAATACAAATATATATAATTTACGTGTTTTAACAAAAATGACAGCAAATATGTGCTATAATGTTCGAATTAAAGACAAATAACTTGAGTTTTATCAGAAATATGTCAGAGTTTCTCCATATATGAAAGTGGCCGAATCGAGAGAATGAATTTAAATAGAGGAATGAAGGGTACTTAAATGTTTTAATACGTCTGCATCAATACCATATATCGGAGAAGTTTATTTTCAAAGGTATGAAAACATCATTATATTTGCGACCGCATCATTGAAATTCTTATATAAAACACGTACAACAGTATTCGTATAATACATTATTTTTAAACGGGAAAAGGACAATTACAACGAGCGATGCATGGTATAGGGGAGATAACCCAGGGTTATGGTTAGGTTAGGGTTAATGGTCGGGTTAGGGTTAAGGTATGTGTTAAGGCTAACCCGAACCCAAGCCCGACCCCTAACCCTAACCCTAACCCTTACCCTAACCCTCTAACCCCCCATGCGCAAAACAATACCATGCCTCGCTCGTTGTCGTTGTCCGCTTCCCTTTTTAAACACTGTCCGGAACATTTAAGTGTAAACTATTAAATATGTATACACCACTTAAACAACAACGTTAAATGTTTCCACATAAAGGCGATATTCTGCAATGGGAGCAGCAAGTGCGCCTACGTCACATGACCACCCGAAAGTACTTGTGCATCGATGGTTCACGTGAGATTCTTCTAATCGACGACTGCGAAGATCCACGCACAGTGTTCCGACTTCACTCCGTTATAAATGTAGGTCTATCAATGACCCTTTCGTGTATAAGTTCTTCATGAGTTTGTTTCGCTTATATTTGTGCAAAGTTTTGTCATAATCTTTCGGATGAGTAAATAGTCTGTATACCGGTCATGTATCGTGAATGATTAATGCGCTGCATTACTTTTTGCACGGTGGTCAATCAAATCAACCAGTGCCATTCCTTAAATCATGCTGGTGACACCTCCTAACTTTCAAGCTACGTATATTAATACTTAAACCATTACTATGGTGTATGCGGTATAACTATACAAATAGAATAGCGCTGGATCGAAATAAATATATGACTTTTGATATGCATTCACCATTCAATTAAACATTACGTGTTGCAGGAGCATTCAATCCTTTTCTAAATATCCCAATTTCGTGACTTCCCATGCATTTACTGGAGGGTCTTTCCATATCTATCCTGTATCGACCAACCCCTGTGTGATATAAGAGCTTCTACGATCAAATTGCGACAGGCCTGTTTTGATAACGTCCCAATGCCAGAAAAAATGTTTATACATTGTTAGATATTTGTCAGACGCATTGAATAACCTGCTATTAACGGGGCACAAGGGAAATCAATCAATTGTACCTCTAGATTTATTGTTTAGAAAGCCTGCGAATATCTTGTTTTGGAACCTTTTACATTAATTCATAATCTCCAAGTGATCTTTGCAAGACGAATTGATTCAGCGATGTTACACAGAGTGAAAACAAAACAAGACAGTGTAAGAAAGTTCAAACAATCCAACTTGGCAATACAATAACAACAAATATAGGATATTATCCACTTGGTTATTAGACGTTATTTCTCTCATGACAAAAGTGCATTTATTTGGATGATTACTAACTTATGACTTCAACGCAAAAACATTTCCCCTAAAAACTTAGAACCCTTGATGGATTGCAGAGCTTTAGCCTGCATTGCCAAACGTAATTATGCTTTTCTGCTTTAGCTTTTATCTTCCCAGATAATCACTTAATTAGGTACAAGGTTATAGATCACGCACGTGATCATTTATTTTGCAATCACATGGAGTATTGACAGCATCGCTTATAAATCGCCAGAATTGCATGACCGGAGGAATCATGACTGGATGAACCCGCAACAAATTACATCTTTGAGAAAATTTTCAGTACAATATATTCAAAGAAGACTTGCATGGAATCAAAACAGCAAATGCTTATTATCTACATTGTTTATGGTTAATTAGATGGTGGCTTTAGAAATATGACATGAATTCAGTTTTGCGATGTATAGAAGAGGTTATGTAACTGTATCCTATAATACCTCCGTTGATGAATCAACATGCTTTGATAGTTGTATCCTATTACACACCTCCATTGATGAATCAACATGCTTTGATAGTAGTATCATATCACACCTCCGTTGATGAATCAACATGCTTTGATAGTAGTATCCTATCACACCTCCGTTGATGAATCAATATGCTTTGATAGTAGTATCCTATCACACCTCCGTTGATGAATCAACATGCTTTGATAGTAGTATCCTATCATATCACACACGTCCATTGATGAATCAACATGCCTTGATATAAACTTTCCTAAATGTCAACATTAATTTAATAGAAAAACAATACATACTTATAATGACGTTTTTTATTTGAATTAAATCATTTAATGTTTTTCAGCAATTAACTTTTGTTAATTGTTGTTTATACCATGAGAAATATAGACGTGGTTAGCTCGGCACGAAAACATTAAGGCCCGTAGTTAATATTACCTTAATATCAATAAATTACTTTTTTGTATTTCATGCTTATAAAGTATTCAATAAATTCTTGAAGACCGAAATAATACAAACTATGTGAATTAGAAACATTTCTTTTATACCTTATGATAAAATATGACATTTCTAAAGTGAAATAACAGCAGTGAGAATAAACAAACTGTTTTTTTTCACCGGTGAAAATTACAAATTTTCGGAACTACTTTTTCTATTTTAGATTATCATATCAAGATTTACTATATGCTTTAAGCTTTGTTTTCCTAGAGCGAGTCACATGTTGTCTCCTGTATTGACGCCACGGGAGAAAGGGTAACTTTTCAGCGAAAGGGAAACAGCTGTTAATTATTTTCTTGAACAAGGGGCATACAAGAAACAGAAAATGTGTTCATGTCAGTGTAAGATCGTTTGTTATTTCACTCGTGATCATAGAAAAATAATATTTTCACGACTGGCGCAGCCACGAGTGAAAATATATTTTATATGATCACTCGTGAAATAACAAACGATCTTACACTGACATGAACAAATATCCTCTATATCTTTTCAGGAAAGGGATGAAATAAGGTTCGAGAGCTACTGCCGAATAGAACACGTATTGTCGGGATTTTGGCTTCATGCTCTGAAGGGTACGCTGTAATATATGTTGACACGTTTTGTACATTGTTTTAATGTGATACTGCAACATATTGGAATACAAACTCATTGTAGACATTTTTAATAAAGTGGCATCTTTATATTACTTGTACCAAATTATAAACACAAGGCAATTGTGTTGAGCAACTCTCTATGCTGTGAATTCCGTACAGAACGTTTGAAATAATGCATACAAACATAGGCGGGTGTATGAAATCTCGTATGACAGTCTTAGTTGCATGTGGTCAGGGTGTATGTTAATGTCGTTGCCGCAACTGTGTTTCTAATTCAGGCTTCTAACTTCTCATTATCGTCTTGTCTTTGTTTAATTATTATGTCAAGATACAAGTAACTACACGCTGTCAAAGAAGAAGGCATGTTATGTAGTGGCATTTACTCCAAGAGTTTGCATCTAGATAAAACTTGAGACACTGAGAATGAATATATCACCTTCTGACACTGATCAATTTTGTTTTCTTCTACGCCAATATAATAGGTTAATGACCCCAAAAACGGACATGTTCAGGACTTTGTCAACACATAGTATTGATATAACTGTCTTAGTGGTATAATTCACTATAGGCTTAAAATACATTAAGTCTTTAATGAGGATTGAGAGTTGATCTCATATAGCGAGTCTCTTTTTCCACGCTGGGAGCAAAAGGGATACGGGACGATTTAATACGAGTTTTGGTTTGGCCGGAATAATCAGACTTCCATGGTGGGGTTGATCACGTAAATTAGTTACTGGCTGGAATGATCTGGCTTCTTTGGTGGGGTTGACTACATAAATGTGTTACTGGCTGAAATGATGTGGCTTCCTTGGTGCGGTTGACGACGTAAATGTATTACTGCCTGGAATGATCTGGCTTTTTTGATGGGGTTGAACTCGTAAATGTGATACTGGCCGGAATGATCTGGCTTCCTTGGTGAGATTGACCTCGTAAATGTGTCACTCATAATGGGGTGACTTAAGATCCTAGTGATGGTGTAGACCTGCTATCGATTTGAGTAAGTAATACTTACACTATACATTTTTTTGTAAACAGCACGTTACCATGAGCTTCAAAAGTACAGGTATAACTAAAATATGACTCAAACAACAAGCGCACACACACGATTAAAACTGAGATTTTTAAGTCAATGGTCGCAAAACATAGGGATATTAAAATGCTGTATGTTTTAGACGAGGACTACATACGCCGGAAATTCCGGGATATAGAGAACGTCAATGACCAAACTCTGAAAGGTTTGCGATGGGACAGCGCCATGGTCCGCCAGGTAGGTCACATGTGCGTCAAATATCAACAGCGTACTTATCACCATGGCAACAACATGTTAAAGATCACAACGCAATAATCGTCATTTAAATGTTTTGTATAGCACCCACTCAATGTAATCAAATAAAGTTATTTCAAGGTAATGTAGTTTACGCGCACAACGGTGACCATTGGATCGTGATTATTATATATTTATTTCTCTTATGACCAGCTAATAAGAGAACGATGTAAGTAAATACTGACTTGTACAAGTAAATGCACGAATATTTGAAGACGAATGTAGCCACGGAGAGTAGGATGTGTGGGAAGAACACACACAGACGCGAAATATGAGGTAGCACATATTTTATGCAGTTTAAAAATCGTAAGCAAAATACACGTTTACATATAAGATTTACTAGTTTTACATATGAGTCGTGTTCTGAGAAAACTGGGCATAATGCATGTGCGTAAAGTGTCGTCCCAGATTAGCCTGTGCAGTCCGCATAGGCTTATCAGGGACGAAACTTTCCGCCTAAATTGGATTTTTGCTAAGAAGAGAATTTATTAAAACGAAAAATGTCATAAAAGCGGAAAGTGTCGTCCCTGATTAGCCTGTGCGGACTGCACAGGCTAATCTGGGATGACACTTTACGCACATGCATTATGCCGAGTTTTCTCAGAACGCGACTCATATATGTAAATCCTTCTCGTCTGAAATAGTTATATTTGGCGCGCTATGAACTCACTTATTAATATTAATGATTAGGCATCTGACTTATCGTATAATGAGCAACGTCTGGTTGCATCTTTCATTGAGTTTTATGCCCTTGTTGTTTGTCTATTTACCAACAGGATCCTGACATGAAGGTCAGTCGCTAAGCAACGAATGCGTTACATAGATGACGTTATTTCATTTGCTCGTATTTCATATTTCTTTAAGGGATTTTGCATTTGAATAACAGTGGCGGGAAGATATGTGATGAATGTGTAATTGAAATAATTTAGTAAATATTATTAGCATGCAGAATTTCGCCGTTTATTTCTTTATTTGTCCTGGCTTTTTCCAAAGGCTCAATGCGATCTTTTTATTGTTAAAGTTGAAATGATTTATTGTGATTTTGCTGTGCACAAAATACGCAGCGTTTATCATGTTTATACATTCATATATTCGCTGGTCTAATTGTCTTGTTTTTTGTTAAATAATCTATTTTACTTCATTTATAAGCATGCGTCATTGCTTCCTTTGTGCGATGTCTTCAATGATGTTCAGAACGAATATTTAAAATTTATTTATGTACCTGTTATTCTGACAAACTTTATAAACTCAGGTATTTACATTATGTGGGATGTTAAAGATGCCAATCTGCTATTTTAGTGCATAATATATTGATTACATTAATATTAATATTATAGAAATATTTTGGAATGAAAAAGCAACAATGTAAAGGCGTTGGTTAACGGTACAGAGGCGTTGCTTTTAACCAAGATAAGCAACAAAGATAATATGACCTTTCAAATTAAATTGTGTATACTGAATGGCTAATATGTATGATAAAATATTGAAGGGGATGAAGTAAACCCTGTGTTTCTTTGCGTTGATTTAAAGCTTCATCTAGCGGTGCTGCTGCCTAGTAACAAGATGGCATATCATGAAACCTTAACGAAATAATGTCATTTTAAGTAAATGTTTTTTTGCATACACTTGTGTCAGGGCAGGTTTGGAAGCTCGTGGCTATACTATATGTATTCCGGGTATAATGATATTACTACTGTCTTGGCAAGCCGTGCTCTGTGAAAAAGGGGTTTAATGTATTTGCGTAAAGTATCGTCCCAGAATAGCCTGTGCAGTCCGCACAGGCTAATCAGGGACGACACTTCCCGCCTTAATTGGATTTTTGATAAGAAAAGACTTTATTTAAACAAAAAATGTCATTAAAGCGGAAAGTGTTGTCCCTGATTAGCCTGTGCGGACTGTACAGGCTAATCTGGGACGACACTTTACGCACATGCATTAAGCCCAGTTTTCTCAGAACAAGGCTCATATATAACCATTGTTAATAAATTCCCTATTCTAATGCTTAGCAAGCGGTCCCTCTACCTCAGATAAAGCTATGCTGTTTTACATCATTTTTATTTACATCTTGTTTAACCGAAAACATGTTTTATAATAACCTTATTGGGAAAAAACTCACAGACATTATTGAAGGCTTCCGCTGGCGGTTCTGTTAAGTTACATGTCATATAACTTGTAAATGAAAAAGGTTTAATAAAAAGCGTATTTTTAAATGTTTGAAAAAAGCACAATACTGCTATATTGTCTGTCTTAGACTTCTTCCAGTGGTTCTTCTGTCTGGTATCAACTATATAAATAATGAACTTCTAGAAAAAAAAGCAATTAGGAGAACAATCGTTATCTTCTGCAAGTCTTTCATTTAAGGCAAGGGTCCTTCTGTCTATACAATACAGTACAAAACAACTTACCTCTTACTAATATGTATTTAAACTGAATGTTTCATTTATCGTGTATCCAAAACAATCTTGTAATCATCTGCAAGTCATTTATTTCAGGCAAGATTCCAACTGCCTATACAATACAGTACAAAACAAGTTACCTATTACTTAAATGTATTTGAACTAAATGGTTCATATGTCGTATATCCTCAACCCTTAGGATATGACCTTAACCCAATGCCTAGCGTCTAGAGAAAAGGCCTTGGCAAACAGCGTAGACCAAGATGAGACGCCGCATGATGCGGCGTCTCATCAGGGTCTGCGCTGTTTGCTTAAAGGAATTTCTGTAAGAAATATTCTATATATAGAAATAAATATACAAGACATCCCTAATTTTGGAAATAAATTGATCCAATTTGGAAGGATGGGAGAGTCCACTAGGCATAAATAGGTTAAAACTGTATTTAAGTATTTTTCTGGGAAAACTGTGTGAATTGCATTTGCGTCAAGTGTCGTCCCAGATAAGCTTGTGCAGTCCGCACTGGCCAATCAGGGACGAAACTCTCCGCCTGAGCTGGATTTTGCTAAGAAGATACCTCCTTTAAACCTAATATACACGAAATGTACAAAAAAGCAGAAAGTGTCGGATTACACAGGTTAATCTGGGACGGCACTTAACACACTTGTGCAAAACTCCGTTCTCCTCTATCAATTGTTTTTGTTTTGGCTGAAGGTGTCCGCTAGCGGAGAGAGCCAGTATGACGACGCGTTCACGATCCAGATGGTGGAAGACGAACACGTGGACGAGTTCAACTACGTCGCCGGAATGGTGCCGTTCCTACGAAATCTGATCAAAGACGTGCGTATACCTTAACCCTTTGCATGCTGGGAAATTTGAAGTCTGCTAAAATGTCGTCTGCCGAATTTCTTAGATAAGCATTTTCTTCGATTTTTTTTCAAAGAATACTATAAGAATAGCAAACAGTTTGGATTCTGATGAGACGCCACGTTTTGTGGCGTCTCCTTTGGATCCAAACTGTTTGAAAAGGCCTTCAAAATTCGGTTCCAGCGCTGAAAGAGTTAAACCTATTTATTTATGCTCGATTGCAATCCTAAGGCTCATTGAAACGCGCTCGAGTCAGTTTCCTGGGTAGAACCCGGACTTCCAAAAAGTGGGTATCGAACACGTATAAGTCAGTACGTGTGAAGATCTTTTAATAAGTACAAACAAAGGCTAGTATGTTAATGTTTTTTAAGCAAGATCTGACATTAAATGTCTATTTATGCCATTTAAACACGTTACGTTCATCGTTTCGCTAATCTGACCAGGTTTTGGTTAACCCATTTATGCCTAGCGGACACTCCCATCCTTCTAAAGCGGATCAATTTATTTCCAAAATAAAGGATGTCTAGTATATTTATTTCTATAGTTAGAATATTTCTTACAGAAATCCCTTTAAGCAAACAGCGCAGATCCAGATGAGACGCCGCAGCGTCTCATCTGGGTCTACGCTGCTTGCCAAGGCCTTTTTTTTTCTAGACGCTAGGCATAAATGGGTTAACTCTCCTACTTCCATGCATGGGTTGGTCTGAAAGTATGTTCTTTATTAACACATAATATGCATATTATGTGTTCATTTTGACAATATACCAACACCATGCTTTATATTTGCTCTTAACGATATGTAATATATTAAAAGACTACTTACCATAAACATATAATTCTCCGGTGTTTTGTGTCTACATTGATTCTCATTTAAAACATATGTTTAGTGTTTTAAAAAGTTGATTACAAATAATACATAAATATTTAATATTTTTAATATATTGCAAACATTTAAATACTATATATTGTATATTTTCAGAGACAACAAGGCGTGATATTAAATTCTAAGAAAACGCACCAGCTTTTGACGGTAAGGATATTTACAAAACAATTATGTTACGTTTTAATGTTTTTTGTTGTGTTTCAGTATAGCATATTAAGTTAGCTTCTATAGATTCGCAATTTATTTTGTTTAAATTAAGCAATGCAAACAAAATGAATATGTACAAACTGTACCAATAACTTCCGCGCAAAATCGTTTTTAACCCATTTATGCCCAGCGTCTAGAAAAAAAGGCCTTGGCAAACAGCGTAGATCTGGGTCTGCGCTGTTTGCTTAAAGGAATTTCTGTAAGAAATTTTCTAAATATAGAAATAAATATACTAGACATCCCTAATTTTGGAAATAAATTGATCCAATTTAGAAGGATGGGAGAGTCCACTTGGCATAAATGGGTTAATCTATTGAATCGTGCAAGTGCGAAGTTTTAATGCATTCTGTCGGTTGGAACAAAATGATGTACCTAAACCAATAAACAATTTAAAGTAAAGTGAACAAGCCGTGTTTGTGAAAAACTATGTCCCACACCCCCAATATATTTTACCTGTCATTGAAGGAGAACATTGACATTGACATTTCACCACTCACAATGTTCAGCTCCATGAGATACACATGCATTCCAAATATCAAGTTGCTATCTTAAATATTGCAAAAGTTATGGCTAATGTTAAAGTTTGTCGCAAACAAACCAACAAATAGACAGGGCAAACACAAAATGTCCCCCGGTATAGCCTGGGGAACATAAAAAGCTGAATCATCACATATCGTATCTAAATGATTTCAAATTGCTGGTCACATCAGCTGGAAAAAAAAACTTGATCGGTTCCCTGTAAAATAAAATATTTCCAAATCAGGGCCCGAAACCCTTAAGTAAATGCTGAATAATAAGACAGATAAATTGTTGGTCTGATTATTTTGAAAACTGCTAAAAAAATGGTTGAATAAGTTATGTGCGGAGTATCGTATTTAATATGTGTTTTGTTAACGTACATGTAAAGACTTGGTCTTTCATTTAAATATATATCTGATGCCATCATGAGTTGTTGAAAGTTGTTGTATGATTTTAAACTGGCGTCACTCTTTGATTCTTTCGTATGTATCATAATAGAAGAAACGACCAACTCTTCTTTGAAACCTTATTAATGGAAATAAGAGGCAAAACCATCTCATATTCAAGTTACAAATCAAACAAGAGCTGTCACCATAGGATGACATATGCCCCCTATAAACGCTTTTATAGAAGTTATAGCATTTTTCGAAACCTAAACGCAGATTTCGAAACCTAAACGCGGACCCTAAGTTCAAGGTCAAGGTCGCAGGGGTCAAAATCTTTATGCGTATGGAAAGGCCTTGTCCATATTAGCATGCATAGCAAATATGAAGGTTATATCTCATGGGACAAATAAGTTATGAGCATTTTTTGAAACCTAAACGCAGAATTTGAAACCTAAACGCAGACCCTAAGTTCAAGGTCAAGGTCACAGGGGTCGAAATTTGTGTGCGTTTGGAAAGGCCTTGTCCATATACACATGCATACCAAATATGAAGGCTTTATCTTAAGGGACATAGAGGTGATGAGCATTTTTCGAAACCTAAACGCAGATTTCGAAACCTAAACGCGGACCCTAACTTCAAGGTAAAGGTCACAGTGGTAAATAATGTTATGCGTATGGAAAGGCCTTGTCCATTTACATATGCATACCAAATATGAAGGTTATATCACAAGGGAGATCGAAATTATGAGCATTTTTCGAAACCTAAACGCAGATTTCGAAACCTAAACGCGGACCCTAAGTTCAAGGTCAAGGTCACAGGGGTAAAAAATGTTGTGCGTATGGATAGGCCTTGTCCATATACACCTGCATACCAAATATGAAGGTTATATCTCAAGGGACATAGAAGTTATGAGCATTTTTCGAAACCTAAACTCAAAGTGTGAAGGAAAGACCGCAGACGGTCAGACGGACGAACAGACAGACGGACAGTCCGATCACTATACGCCCCCTTTTTTCGAAAGGGGGCATAAAAATAAATAAAGAAAGAAAGAGAATGTGATCTATTGAATTCAATTGAACAAATTGAAAAAAATGTAACACTCGAAAATATGGCAGAACTTAATCTATTACACCAGGAACTCCAAAATATTCGTAATGTAAAAATGAAAGACTCTTCTATTATAGCAAGGGCAATATGGATTAAAGAAAGTAAAAATCCCACTTAATATTTCTGCAACATTGAAACACAGTATGCGTATAATAAAACAATTCCTTTTATTGAAAATAGTGCAGGTCAAAAAATATTTGATAACAATGATATCTTAAAAGAAGCTGCACAGTTTTACAAAGTTTTGTATAAAAAAATAATACTCATGTCAATTATAATATACATGAAAATTTAAAGAATATTCACACTGTTAAACTGAGGAATGAGCAATCTAAATCTTGAGAAGGCCTTTTAACATTAGAAGAAATCTCAAAAACCTTAAAAAAAATATGAAAAGTGATAAAAGCCCGGGATCAGATGGGTTTTAATATTGCATAATTCTTTTTAAAAATTTTAGAAGGATTTAGGTCATTTTGTTGCAAGGAGCCTTAATTATGCTTTTATATGTGGATCTATGTCAGTAACCCAAAAACAAGGAATTATTACATATATACCCAAGGAAGATTAACCCAGACACTTCCTAAAAATTTAAGACCTTTAACACGTATTAATGTTATATATAAAATAGCATATGGCACAATTGCCAACAAATTGTAAACTGTTCTTGATACTCTTATATCTGACGATCAAACGGGATTCATAAAAGACCCGGAATATTGGGGAAAACACTAGATTATTATATGACATAATGAAATATACAGAAGATAACAACATCCCTGGGCTCTTGATGACCATTGATTTTGAAAAGGCGTTCGATACTCTAGAGTTTGATTTTATTGAAAAATCCCTTGACTATTTCAATTTTAGAGAAACATTAAAAACATAGATTTCCCTCTTCCTCAACAACACCAAAACATCAATTCAAATTAATGGCTTCTTTTCAGACTTCATTACAATAGAAAGAGGTTGCAGACAATGGGAACCCATCAGCTCATACATTTTTATTCTATGCGCTGAAATCTTAGCAATTAAAATACGGCATTCTAATACTATCAAAGGAATTGAAATTAATAGCACTGAATATAAAATCTCTCAGATTGCTGATGATACATCACTATTTTAGATGGCAAAGAAACTTCACTCAATGCTATTCTTGATCTTTTAAATGACTTTGCATTGTATTCTGCATTGAAAATAAATTACGACAAGATAAATTTCATATGGATTGGCTCCAAAAAGTACAGTACACAATCCATAAAAACAAAATACAAACTAGTTTGGGGTACAACTCAAGTTAAAGTTCTATGTATTCTATTTGATGTTGATTAAATAGAATGCTAGATATCAACTTTGTAAATAAAATAACTAAATTACACAATACTCATTTTTGGAATAGAAGAAATTTAACTCCCCTAGGGAAAATAACTGTCATTAAAACATTATAACTTTCCCTATTTACACACTTATTTATCTCCTTGCATAGCCCAGGAGAGACAATATCGAAACAAATTAACACCATGTTCCATAATTTCGTCTGGAATGGCCCTGCGTAAATCAAGCATAGTATTGCTATTCAATCTTTTGAGGAGGTTAAGAAAAATTGTCTTATGCACTGGAAAATGTTTTCAACGTGTTTATTCAATATTTTATGTTAACAAAATGATGAATGTAGGAAAAGATTATGCTGAGAAAATTTGTAAAGTATTAAAGAATAGTTTTTGGAAAGATGTTCTTACATGCCACATTATGTATATCAGTAAGAAAGTTGTTTGCAAATGTTAAGATATACTTAACATGCCGTTATTTTATAATCACAATTTTAAAATAGGTCTTAGTAGTATATATAATTAATGCATGTATGACAATGGAATTCGATTTGTTAGGGATATTGTAAACACCTCTGGAAAATTTTTACAACAATCTATTTTAGAGAATTATATTGGCACAAGGATCAACTTCTTATTTTATGAAGGATTGATTAGAACTTTTAAGAATTTTCCCAGTCTTTCTGTCTTCTAAGTTATTAAAAAGCCAAACACAGAATGTGCATTTATTACAACGTGTATTATCAATTCTGATATACCGACTTGCCAAACAAAGTGGAATACTTTTTTCAACAACATTGAATGGAAAAAGTACATAGTCTCGTTTTTTAATATTAAAAAAAAATACTTACACTCAATGGTTTCAAACAAGAATAGTACATAGAATCCTAGGAATCAAATCTCTATTGTATAAAATGAACATTTTGAAGGATAACCTGTGCACTTTTTGTTAAGGAAACGAGGAAACTATAAAACATCTGTTTTGGGATTTCTGTTTTACACAGAGAATTGTGAATTCTGTTGTTGAATTTTTATGTGCACATAATGTGCAAAAACACTCAGACAAAAGAATATTCATATGCTACTAGTATAATTGAAGAAATGTATAAACCTATGTCAGAGAAAGGGGATAGTTTCATTCAAACAAGGGCTAACAATGAGCCTGACTATGTCTTTTAAAATCCAAAACAATGTTAAGTGTCATTAAACAGAACTACTATGTTGGGCAATTGTTAGTTTGTTTGCTGAACCAATATTATAATATGAATATTATTTATCCTTTAAAAATTCCACAATCAACCATTTGAAAGATCTCAAGTACCAGTAAAAATTGTCACTAATCCGAAGCTTTTTATACTTAAACAATGACAATAGTTTGTGCATCTGCTTTACATAACACTACATTTGCTCTTCATTTTTTTATGATCAACTTTATTTGTTTTTTTAAGATTTTAAACATTTGTAATTGGTATAGTGTTTATGTATGTATAAGGATATTATATTCTAACAATTGATTACAACACTGTTTACTGTTTACTCATACTAACACAAAAATGTATGTACGGCATGGAGCAGGATAACTTCGACCTGCACATACCTATGGACGAGGTAAATAAAGTATCAATATCGAAAAATAATAATAGAAGAAACGCCATCAGTTTCGACATTTCCCTGTCCAATAGTTGATAGATTTCCCTGTCCAATAGTTGATTGATTTCCCTGCCCAATAATTTATTGAGAAACAGGTCGGATTACTGCTGTGATATTTACATGATGGACAACACCTCAAATCTTCTGAGTTAAATTTACTACTTTACAATAGTTAAAACAATCACTTAGTCTTATCATTAAGTATTTGATACATATTCTTGAATAAATAGCCCCATGTTGACGATAACCTTTCCCCAAATAGTCAAACAGGAGATTTACTTTACTCAACAGGTTTTGTGGTAAAACGTCAACAAAAGCTCCATACTTCAAATGTCAAAAATTACATTTTACAAGTTTCGAGTTTGTGACGGTTGTGTCTCGTTGAAGGCGATGGAGGAACTAAGAAAGTACATGCTGATGAAGTCCGGACTGCCCAGCAAGAACCGCCAGAAGCTCATGCGGAATCTGAAGGTATAATTGAGATGGTTTTGTTTAAATTAGTTCACTTAAAGGGGCCTTTTCACGTTTTGGTAAATTGACAAAATTAAAAAAAAAGTTGTTTCAGATTCGCAAATTTTCGTTCTAGTTATGATATGTGTGAGGAAACAGTAATACTGAACATTAACCATGCTCTAAAATAGCCATATTATGCATCTTTTGACGATTTAAAAACCTGAAAATTATAAAGCGTTGCAACGCGAAACGATTGAATAATTTGGAGAGTTCTTTTGTTGTCGTTATATTTTGTGAAACTACAAAGGTTGCTTATATATATTATAAGTATAAAATACATCGGACTTAGTATGAGCACAGATGACCGAGAAAGTATGTTTTCTTCATTATAAATAACCTTTATTTTGGGAATGTGTATATTATATACATATTTCATGTGCTACACCCACGCCATTGTTTCATTTTGATGAGCGATGTCTTTTGTTCCAGTTAGACTTTCAATTATATACATCAAATGTATAACAGAATATAAATATTTGAACCTGTTGGTTCTATTTATTCAGTAAAATATTATACAGGGATGTTTAGTTTAATAATGTGCTTTACTATGATGGTGTATGTTTTGTTGGATTTTTACCAATGTTTACCAGGTAATCGTGTGTTTTCAAGCATGTTTGAATCGAATCTTTTTTCTTAATTTAGCATGTTCTGAATGACGTTTATGTCATGTCTGCTTGTTTTTTACGTTTAGTCCCATTTAACTGTACATTTAACCCCCGTTTTTACAGGTGATCGACCTTCTGGTGCGCATCCTGCAGTTCCCGCTAGAGGGCGTCCCGGACGAACAGAACATCATCCTCGTATTCAAGGAGGCGTACGAGATCCTGTACACGTACATGATCGGCAAGAGCCGGAAGAACGCGCTCTACTTCGCCAAGTACATCGAATTCTTCCAGACACAGTTCACGCAAAAAGTCAGTTGAAGAATAATATTTATTACTATGTCTACTATGACGTCTTTTCATTACATGTATTACATTGTTCAAATTGCTCACCCGTGTGTGTTCTAGGGAGGTATCGGTCTGAACGTGGCTCAGATGATAGTGGAGCTGATACGAGACAAGAGGAAGATTGTGGACAGAATCTCGCACTCGCAGATCGACGAGTTTGTACGCCTACTACAATGCAGTCAGGTAGGTATCTCGCTGTCGCAGATCGAC